>NC_092152.1:33282264-33582264 GCF_045791955.1 Oncorhynchus clarkii lewisi
GTTGTAAATTCAATTGATTGGACATGATTGGGAAAGGCACACACCTGTCTATATTAGAGGTCGACCTATTTAATTGGGGCCGATTTCAAGTTTTCATAACAATCGGTAATAGGCATTTTTGAACACCGATCATGGCCGATTACATTGCACTCCACAAGGAGACTACGTGGCATGCTGACTACCTGTTATGCGAGTGTAGCAATGACCCAAGGTAAGTTGCTAGCTAGCATTAAACTTATCTTATAAAAGCCAATCAACCTCAACATAATCACAGGATAACTACACATGGATGATAATATTACTAGTTTATCTAGCTTGTCCTGCGTTGCATATAATCGACGCGGTGCCTGTTAATTTATCATTGAATCATAGCCTACTTTGCCAAACGGGTGATGATTTAACAAGCACATTCGCGAAAAAGCACTGTCGTTGCACCAATGTGTACCTAACCATAAACATCAAGCCTTTCTTAAAATCAATACACAAGTATATATTTTTAAACCTGCATATTTAGTTAATATTGCCTGCTAACATGACTTTCTTTTGACTAGGGAAATTGTGTCACTTCTCTTGCGTTCTGTGCAGCAGAGTCAGGGTATATGCAACAGTTTGGGCCGCCTGGCTCGTTGCGAACTAATTTGCCAGAATTTTACGAAATTATGACATAACATTGAAGGTTGTGCAATGTAACAGGAATATTTAGATTTATGGATGCCACCCGTTTAGAAAAAATACGGAAAGGTTCCGTATTTCACTGAAAGAGTAAACGTTTTCGAAATGAGAGTTTCCGGATTTGACCATATTAATGATATGTGTGTGTTATTATGTTATAATTAAGTCAATGATTTGATAGAGCAGTCTGAGCGGTAGTAGGCAGCAGCAGGCTCGTAAGCATTAATTCAAACAGCACTTTCGTGCGTTTGCCAGCAGCTCTTCGCTGTGCTTCAAGCAGTGAGCTGTTTATGACTTCAAGCCTATCAACTTCCGAGATTAGGCTGGTGTAACCGATGTGAAATGGCTAGCTAGTTAGCGGGGTGCGCGCTAATAGCGTTTCAATCAGTGACGTCACTCGCTCTGAGACCTTGAAGTATGTGTTCCCCTTGCTCTGCAAGGGCTGTGGTTTTTGTGGAGCAATGGGTAATCGATGCTTCGAGGGTGGCTGTTGTCGATGTGTTCCAGGTTTGAGCCCAGGTAGGGGCGAGGAGAGGGACGGAAGCTATACTGTTACACTAGCAATACTAAAGTGCCTATAAGAACATCCAATAGTCAAAGGTATATGAAATACAAATGGTATAGAGCCTATAATTACTACAACCTAAAACTTCTTACCTGGGAATATTGAAGACTCATGTTAAAAGGAACCACCAGCTTTCATATGTTCTCATGTTTTGAGCAAGGAGCTTAAACATTAGCTTTTTTTTACATGGAACATGTTTCATTATATATTTGAGGCTTAATCTATTTTATTGATGTATTATATTAAGTTAAAATAAGTGTTCATTCAGTATTGTTGTAATTGTCATTTACAAATAAAAACATGAAATAAAACTGATTTAATTGGTATTGGCTTTTTTTGGTCCTCCAATAATCGGTATCGCGTTGAAAAATCATAATTGGTCGACCTCTAGTCTATATAAGGTCAGAGTTAAAACCAAGTCGAGACAGGATTGTGTTGAGGCACAGATCTGGGGAAGGGTACCAAAACATTTCTGCAGCATTTGGAGGCCCCCAAGAACACTGTGGCCTCCATCATTCTTAAATGGAAAAAGTTTGGAACCACCAAGACTCTACATAGACCTGTCCATCTGGCAAACTGAGTAATCGGGGGAGAAGGGCTTTGGCCAGGGAGGTGACCAAGAACCCGATGGTCACTCTGACAGAGCTCCAGAGTTTTTCTGGGGAGATGGGAGAACCTTCCAGGACAACCATCTCTACAGCAGGCCACCAAAAAGGCCTTTATGGTAGAGTAGCCAGATGGAAGCCACTCCTCAGTAAAAGGCAAATGACAGCCTGCTTGGAGTTTGCCAAAAGGCACCTAAAGGACTCTCAGACCATGAGACACAAGTTTCTTTGGTTTAATGAAACCAAGGTTGAACTTTTTGTTCTGAATTCCAAGCGTCACTTCTGGAGGAAACCTATCACCGTTCCTACTGTAAAGTGTGGTGGCATCATTATGCTGTGGAGATGTTTTTTCAGCGGCAGGGACTGGGAGACGAGTCTGGAAAGATGAACAGAGCTTGAGAGGATCTACAGAGAAGAATGGGAGAAACTCAACAAATGCAGGTGTTGCTAAGCTTGTAGCGTCATACCCAAAAGACTTGAGGTTGTAATCGTTGCCAAAGGTGCTTCAACAAAGTACTGAGTAAAGGGTATGAATACTTAGGAAATTATATATTTCAGTTTTTTTATACATTTGCAAAAATGTGTAACTTGTTTTTGCTTTGTCATTATGGGGTATTGTGTGTAGATTGAAAAAAACAACAAGAATTTAATCAGTTTTAGAATAAGGCCTTAACATAACAAAACGTGGAAAAAGTCAAGGGGTCTGAATACTTTCCGAATGCACTGTACATTTGTTAATAGCCATCCACAACGACGTCAACTTGTAAGGCACAAATAGCTAAATGAGAGAACAGCTGAATGATTCACATCAATGCACTATGTAGATATAAAAAATGTATGATATATGTATCAGCTGTAGTAGGCTACACAACTGCTGTCGTACTTACCGCCAAGCGTTTATTCAAGTTTGATATTCTTCGGATGCCGACAGCAGTCGGATGTGGGATTACAGTCCAAGCTATCAAACACATTTGGTGTGTTAGTGGTCTCTGTCTTGTGGTCAGACTCGATTAGGCAGAACCGAACTTTTAATAAAGGTTAAATAAATAAAAATCTGTGCAACTTTTTTTCAGTACTGATTTGAATTATTGAGAGAACCAAGGTGTCAATAGTTTTTTTTGCTGATCTGATTACAATATTTTTGTTGGTACTGGATTGCAGTTTGTTTTTTGGTTGGTAATCCATTACTCCCCAACCTGGTAGCAGGACATGCCTCTTTCCCACACACACACACACACCTTACTTCCTGTGGTGTTTCTCTTGGAAGCACGGCTGATTTCCCATCTCTCCTTCATCATTGGTAAAGCCTCTACTCTGGGAAGCCTGTCATCTAGGATTCGGGTTCTGCCTGCTAATCAGGCTATTAGTGACTGAGTCGGGCAGCGGGATTAGGGCCTGTCTATCCATGCTCTGCTCTGCCTCCATTCTGGGGTCAGGAGTCACAGGCACAGGGTAGGCATGCAGCCCCAGTCTAATCGGCCCATCTACCACACCCAGGAGAATGTCTTGACTATAACAAACAATGCTGCTTTTGTCTTCTCTGGCAAATGAGGTTAATGTGGGTTACAGGTATGATAACTAAGATAATACAGTGGTATTGTGCCTCACACGTTACAACCATAGTTTACCGTAACAGCCTAGCAAAAGGGCTTACTAACAAAGACCAGACGTTAGACATTCATTTACAGAATGTATGCCTACCTCAGTCTGTTTAACCAAAACTATAGTGCAGTGATAACACTGCACTGGTACCAGCCTTGTACGGCACATAGCTGCTGATATAGGCTAGGCATAAGCCTAGACATTCTTTTAGACTCCTAGGCTGTCAGCCGGGCGACACACCCACACTCTCTCACACACAACCACACACACCCCCTGTGGTAAAGGGGGACTTTGTACCTGTAGTGCTGAGTAAACAATCTGTCAGCTTGCACATGATGTGTTTTTTTATATGGAGTCATTTCTTTTTTACCCTTCACTTCATCAATGAACTTTTAGTTATGTTTTTATAAGTTGGGCAAGAAATGGGCCTATCAACTATAGAACTTTGGGGGGAAAAGTGTTTGTCTTCCATTTTGTCTGATCTTTGATAATTTATTTAAGCCTAAATTACTTTAATTACTAACTTAGCTAAAGTAGCATTAAGAGCTGTCTATTCAAACATGCAAAAATACCCTCCGTGCCACTAGTATCACACATAACATAACATGGGAGGGGAGGCTTACGGCGGATAGTACATATTGTGCACACACAATTACTGTAGTAGCGCTTGGCTAAAGAGTTTAGTTTAGGCTAACGTGGACTGGTGTGGGGTGTCTCCTTTTGTCCCAGAGAGCAGTAGGCAATATGTTGTTTAGCCTGGCCACAGGTCTGACAGTAACAATGACAGGAAAGAGTGGCTGGGGAGTTGTAAACACTGTTGTTGGACCTGTGCTCCAAGCAGCTGTATACAAACATCCACATTGTTTCACTCCAGGATGTGCAGTTTCAGAGGCTGGAGGGCTTTGTTACTGACTGAACCTGAATGCTCCTCTCTTTGACTTCAACTTACCCTGTTTCTTTTTCTTGCTCTGTTGTTCCCCCACAATTAAATCGGGGAGGGGACTGTGAATCTGTCTCCGTCTCTCCGCCCGTTCATATGTTAGTCACACGCGATATCCCAGACAACACTGGCCCGATTTTAATGAATGTTGCGTCTTGTCATAGAGATCCGGCATTTAGAAAATTACGCTGATTAGCCAGATGGTGGTGCTATAACAAGATTGAAAATGCAAACTTTGAAAGGTCATGCCCCTTACCCCATTTGACCTAAAAGTCTTCAAATTCAGTATACGGGTCCCTCTCCTCACAAGGGTCAAATTCGCTTCTGGGATCCATAAGGTCTGCTATGATCGGTTTTCTGCCATTTTAGAATTTTGTAAAAAACACTTAAAATGCTACTCTTCTGGCACCGAATGACCAATCTGCATAAAACTTAATATGTTGCATCTGTGGACAAAGGTCTCTGAATGCAATATTTTACAAACTAATACATAAAACAACATGGTTGATATTGACCAATAAACATTCACATGGGCTTGGTCTGGCACATAAATGCATATAAATCAGTCAATTACAGTATATTTGTATGGTAACAATTTGTTGCAAACACTGTCAAGACTCAACATATGCAAGAACATTCATATCGACCACAAGCTGGTGCTATAACGGGCACATGTTTGTCTTTGAATCTGTTTGACGCAGAGTGCTAAAATTTGGCACACATGCTCAGGGATATGAGTCTAGCTAACCCACTCGATATTCAGACACCGCTGACCCGATTTTGTCAACTTATGTGGATGATGTGTCTTTCTACAGAGGTCAGTTTTAACTAAATGTTATTACACTGATTGGCCCAAGGGGGAGTAATCAACTGTACGTACAGTTGAAGTCGGAAGTTTACAAACACTTAGGTTGGAGTCATTAACTTGTTTTTCAACCGCTACACAAATTTCTTGTTAACAAACTATAGTTTTGACAAGTCGGTTAGGACATCTACTTTGTCATTTTTCCAACAATTGTTTACAGACAGATTATTTCATTTATAATTCACTATCACAATTCCAGTGGGTCAGAAGTTTACATACACAAAGATGACTGTGCCTTTAAACAGCTTGGAAAATTCCAGAAAATGATGTCATGGCTTTAGAAGCTTCTGATGGACTAATTGACATAATTTGAGTCAATTGGAGGTGTACCTGTGGATGTATTTCAAAGCCTACCTTCAAACTCGGTGCCTCTTTGCTTAACTTGCTTAACGCTAGCGTCCCACCTTGACAACATCTGGTGAAATTGCAATCTGGTGAGTGCGAAATTCAAAATACAAAAGTAGTAATATTAAAAATTCATAAAAATACAAGTGTTATATACCATTCTTTAGCTTAGAATCTTGTTAATGGAACCGCTTTGTCCGATTTACAATAGGGTTTACGGCGAAGGGCATAGCATTTGATCATTTGAGGACAGCACGTCACCCACTTCCTGCATTAACATGAATTCATAACCTGCACAGGTGTCACACAACTCAAAAATAGTGATAAAATAAATCACTTGCCTTTGAAGATCTTCATCTTTTTGCAATCCAAAGGGTCCCAGTTACACAATGAATGGTCGTTTTGTTCGATAAAGTCCTTCTTTATAGCCCAAAATGCCATTTTATTTGGCGCGTTTGATTCAGAAATCCACCTGTTCCAACTTGCCCAACATGCCTACAAAGGAATAAAAAAATGTACCTGTAAACTTCGTCCAAACAATTCAAACACCGTTTTTAATCAAACCTCAGGTACCCTAATATGTAAATCATTTAAAAAAGTTAAGACTGAATATACTGTGTTCAATACCGGAGAAAAAGAACAAGGAGCACGCTCTCATTCACGCGCGCCAAAAAATTTGAGTCCTTCTGAGGGACACTTCGAAAGAATACGAATACTAATTCAGTTTTCAAAAAACAAGCATGAAACAATTTCTAAAGACTTGACATCTAGTGGAAGCCATAGGAACTGCAATCTGGGTCCTAATTATTAGACTTTCCCATTGAAAAGTCCAATGACCTCAAAAAAGAAATTTCCTGGATGGATTGTCCTCTGGGTTTCACCTGCCAAATCAGTTCTGTTATACTCACAGACATTATTTGAACAGTTTTAGAAACTTTAGATTGTTTTCTATCCAATACTACCATGCATATCCTAGCTTCTGGGCCTGAGTAACAGGAAGTATACTTTGGGCACCTCAGTCATCCAAACTTCTCAATACTGCCCCCTAGCCTTAAAAAGTTAACATCATGGGAAAATCAAAAGAAATCAGCCAAGACCTCAGGAAAAAAATTGTAGACCTCCACAAGTCTGGTTCATCCTTGGGGGCAATTTACAAACGCCTGAAGGTACCACGTTCATCTGTACAAACAATAGTACGCAAGTATAAACACCATGGGACCATGCAGCCATCATACCGCTCAGGAAGAAGACACGTTCTGTCTTCTAGAGATGAACGTACTTTGGTGCGAAAAGTGCAAATCAATCCCAGAACCACATCGAAGGACCTTGTGAAGATGCTGGAGGAAACAGGTACAAAAGTATATTTAGCCACAGTAAAACGAGTCCTATATCAACATAACCTGAAAGGCCGCTCAGCAAGGAAGAAGGCACTGCTCCAAAACCGCCATAAAAAAGCCAGACTACAGTTGGCACCTGCACATGGGGACAACAATCGTACTTTTTGGAGAAATGTCCTCTGGTCTGATGAAACAAAAATAGAACAGTTTGGCCATAATGACCATTGTTCTGTTTGGAGGAAAAAGGGGGACGCTTGCAAGCTGAAGAACACCATCCCAACCGTGAAGCACGGGGGTGGCAGCGTCATGTTGTGGGGGTGCTTTTCTGCAGGAGGGACTGATGCACTTCACAAATAGATGGCATCATGAGGTAGGGAAATTGTGGCTATATTAAAGCAACATCTCAAAACATCAGGAACTTAAAGCATGGTCACAAATGGGTCTTCCAAATGGACAATGACCCCAAGTATACTTCCAAAGTTGTGGCCCTGACCTCAATCCCATAGAACATTTGTGGGCAGAACTGAAAAAGCTTGTGCGAGCAAGGAGGCCTACAAACCTGACTCCGTTACACCAGCTCTGTCAGGAGGAATGGGCCAAAATTCACCCAACTTTTTGTGGGAAGCTTGTGGAAGGCTACCTGAAATGTTTGACCCAAGTTAAACAATTTTAAAGGCAATTTTACTTAATATTATTTGAGTGTATGTTAACTTCTGATCCACTGGGAATGTGATGAAAGAAATAAAAGCTGAAATAAATAATTCTCTCTACTATTATTCTGACATTTCACATTCTTAAAATAAAGTGGTGATCCAAACTGACCTAAGACAGGAATGTTTACTAGGATTAAATGTCAGGAATTGTGAAAAACTGAGTTTAAATGTAGTTAAGTGGTATGTGAACTTCTGACTTCAACTGTACATTAGTCACACGCAGTATCTCAGACACCACTGGCCCGACTTATATGAAATTTAGGTGAATGATGCGCCTTGCTCGTGGGAGACGACATGTTTACTGTTACCTTTTTTTGTCTCTATTTTTTCCCATCTCGCTCTTCTTATTCATTATGCATTAATACTCTTCCTGTCCTTTACATCAGGGAACTACAACACCCATGTGTGTCACTATAACCTTCCCAGCGTTGTATCTATACCCTCTTCAAATTCCCCTCTCCTCCACTACATCAGCTCTAGCCGGCCCTCTTTCCAACCTGCTACGCAACCAACTCTCATGAAGTGTTCATTGTCATCAGACGGACATAGTATGATGTGCTGCTATCTCTATCAGCCACCCACACAAAGCCCTCTGTGCCTCCAGTCACACCTCCTCTATTATTGACTTGTTATTGTGGTTCTTTTAGCAAGGGCCAGCCTGGTTGTGTTTTTCCTTTAGTCCCCTGGGCCAGTTCGGTAGTCACAGTACTGCAGTGAGTGGAAAGTGGCCATGGCACTGTTCCAAGATGCTAGATTTACATTTGGTCATGTTAGTGCAGAAGTGTGCCGATCTGACACAGCACATTACTCCCAATGCACAGACCGGACACTCTGTGTGTGTGTGTGTTACTCATTCCACAACAAATGTGGTGGAAACGGGCTACAAATTGCTGTATGTGAAGTGTAAGTTATCCTGTTAGTTTATCAGTAACGGTGTACCTCCTTGTTACTGATTTAAAAATGACTTGCTTCATGGGATGCATGAGGCACCAGTCATTCTCCAGTCCTGTTGCCCTAATTCCCCAGTTTTCCAGGAAAATTATGGCCCAGAATGACCGCATTGGACCAACTTATATCTGAGCCCATATTCACAAAGTGTCTCAGAATAGCAGTGCTGATCTAGGATTAGGTTCTTTCTGTCCATGTAATATTATCCATTATGGTCTTAAAGGCTAATCTGTTCTTCGATCAGCACTGCCACTCTGAGACACTTTAAGAATACAGGCTCTGGTTTCACTGAATGGTACTGGACTTAACTGGTGTTGGTTACTGCACCCTCAAAGGCTAAATGTGCCAAAGGTGTTCATGTTCCTGTTATTTTAGCCCAGGCCAAGAGGCAGACCTGTTCTTGTCATCTACAAGTAGTCTGTTTTGCTAATTGTTTTTGCATTCTATTTAAGAAGAGTTGTTTTTTCTGTGTCCGTCACCATCCTCTCACGTTTCCTTTGATATACAATTTGCTGTAATAATACGTCCCCATAAACTCTATCTTGGCATTCGCCAGCGGGGTTTTGGTGAAGAATTACAGCATATTATCACTTTAGCTATTCCCCTTTAGTAAGATTGTAGGACAAACAAAGGAATTTACAATGATAGTCAGATACAATGAACCTTTTCATTCTGCAATGATACTGTACAATGCACAATGAAGTTAAGTGCATAAATCAATCAACATGATTGGGTACCATTGCACGGAATGGTCTGACTCGCCACAATAACATCATGTCTCCCCCGCTGTTTGTTGTGGTTGTTCATTAAGAACCACATGCTCAGATGAGTTAGTGCTGACAGAGGAGAGGGGATGGTGTGTTGCTTGTGTTCGTTGTGCTGACGCGTGTTGCGGTAGAGTGTTGTCTTTGCTTTGGTGGTTTAGCCTATGTGCGCGCACACCTTTTTAATTAAAGGAGACTAAGGAGGGATGTTGTCATGAAAGGTTGGATGGAGGAGGCAGGCCTGATGGCTTGAGCAGGATGGAGGTGGGGTAGGCCTGATGGAGTGGGCAGGATGGATGGAGTGGGCAGGATGGAGAAGGGTAGGCTGGATTAGGGATGGGCATTTGACATTTTTTGACTGTTGGAGTACTCAAAAGATATATGTTCACATTTATCTAAAGGCCTATGCCAACAATGTGCAACAATGCCTAATTTATCATAACCAAACAGATAACAAATCATGATTGCTAAATTTAAGAACAATTTATTGAAACCGTAATATCAGCTGGTTATATTATTTAATGGAACACAATCTTTAAGAAGGCGGTAACTTCAACAGTGGCGCTAGCTTGTAGAAGTCTGTGGCTGTACAATGGCATAGACAGGTTAGTCATATTTCCTGAGCCCTTATCACAGTCAAGACACCTGTTTTTTAGTAAAAGAAACGTGTTGTAATAATAAAATAGAACAGACAAAAACACAGTACATTGAGGCAACTTTATTATGAATAACGTCTAACATGTCCAAGCAGTAGTGCATGATTCAGCATATTTTGATATGACAATCACTGTATACGGCTGCATGAGTTTTTGGTTGACTTCGTTTTTTCTTGTTATATTGTGCTGTCAAAATAGAGCTCCAGAATGTTCAGATAAAAAAAAAAAATTACAATAGAGATGAATTTGTCTTCATCTTTATGTGGGCTAATATTATACACAGAGTATACAAAACATTAAGGACACCTGCTCTTTCCATGACAGTGAGAAACTTGGTCATTACAGCAGCTGTCCCCATCGAAATGGGCAGGCACAGCAGCAGGGCGGACATTTTTATTACAGGAAGGATGAGGATAATGCACTTACCTGTTTAACCAATTGATGGTTTTATCCACCCCAAAATTAGGACGTTTTGATTGAGGTGACCAGGTACCTTGTGCAGCTAGCAACAGTGCGATCAATTACAAATTTAGCTCACACAGCCAAGTCAAAGGGTTACAAAATGCGACTAATTGGCCCTTTTGTGGCTTTGGTAATAATAACATTATCCTCTGTGTTGAACATACACCCCCCCACATATTACAAGGAAATTAGTTTGTGAAACAAATCTTACCTTTACATTTTAAAGGGAACTTAACATTATTCTCACCTGATACGCTTGCTACAATGTTCAACATCTAAATGAGTGGTGTAAGTCCAGCTTTCAAGGGGTTTGTGCAATGATTTATATACACTAGATTTTATTTATTTTATTTTACCTTTATTCTACTAGGCAAGTCAGTTAAGAACAAATTCTTATTTTCAATGACGGCCTAGTGGGTTAACTGCCTGTTCAGGGGCAGAACGACAGATGTGTACCTTGTCAGCTTGGGGATTTGAACTTGCAACCTTCTGGTTAGTCCAATGCTCTAACCTTCTGGTTAGTCCAATGCTCTGACCACCAGATGATGGGGGGCACTGTTTAGAAGCTACCGCACCTCCATCTTGGCACTCCTAAAGTATGTTTTACAGTGTTGGAAGTTATAGAAATGCAATTATTCATGTCTAAATTTGTTTTTGCCATGTTTATTCTATTACAGACACCTTAATGCATACATTTAAATGATATGTGAGCTAAACATACAAAATAAACATTTTTTGTAGCCCTTTACACAGGCTGATTTGGGCACTAAAAGCGCCTAAATTGGAATGTAGTGGCTTTACAGTAATAAGCTATACATGATGTCCGAGCTCTGGCTCGCTTCACAGCGCTGCATAGGTTTTTTGACGGACAGACATTCTGAACTTGAGCACCTCACGCAACAAGAAGTTGCCCCATCCCTCCCAGTAATTGGTTAACTTTTTTGTTGTCTGAGTGAGGGAAATGCTGAACATGTAAGATGACTATGTACTTTGAAAGATGATGTGTTGAGGATTATGATAAATGCAGCTTTGATGTCATACTAGCATAAAATTCATATAAAGTGTCAACGTTTATGATCCATGATTTGATGTACTGTTACAAAATCATATCATTAAAGACGCAATAATGGAAACATTGTAACTTTTAAGAGCTTTCACAATGTATATGTCAGAGTTATATCTAAAGGTTGTAACTTATATGATTAAATAAACTATTTGTGAGAAGATAAAATGTGATTTTAGCTTTCTAAATGAGAAATGTTTTTCATATTAAGTTTTACCCAGTCAGTAACCACGCCAACGTGAGCACAGACATTATGCCAAAAGGATGGAACGCCCCTTTTGCCAGAGTGCTTATAAAGGATCCCTAAAGAATTAACATATTAGACCAGTACATTGCCGGGTTGCTACTAGTGTGTAAAATGGTTTAAAACTACTAGACCAGTATATGTGCAGTGTGACCGACAGCGTGAGCTGAATGTTACGAAATGGTAAGACCCTCTGAAATTCAACAGAGAATAAGACTACTAGACTAAGACATGCACCGCCTACAGCTCTGCATGTAACGTAGTCTAGGAAACTCGACCGAAGACGAGAAATTAGGAACATTTCCCTATCAAACGACCATTGGAACGTCTAATGAATCCAGTCTAACGAACACTTCCAGAACAAAGCCAACTAGTAAGGACATTGTGACCTCTGGTGGACAGCCTGAGACTTACATAACCAGAGACTTTCTGTCGGACTATTCGTCACAGATGGATCGAGGGGTTTCAACAGAGACGACAAAGACATATAAGCGTAAATATGTTGCATTTCTAAATCTGAATGAGTAGGTGTTAGGCTGCTAAATATCCATATTCACGATGAAAGTATTATTGAACTGTATGTACGATAGTTGAATTCCTTTTTCTCCTTCTCCCGCGCTTTCTTTCCCCACCCCTTTCATTGTGTAACCAGCCGTCATATGGGGTTAGTCCACTAGGGACTTTTCATTGGATTATGTTAGTAATCATTTCAACATATTGTGTGTGTTTATGTAATTCTGTGTGATTAGTTACACAAATCTTGATGATTTATTTATCGCTGAATCATCATTTAGACTAGGGTTTGTGCAGAGTTGAAGTCAACGACATTCAGAATGAGATGATAATTAATACTTTACTGTTATTGATGTAAGAGATATTTATCTTTTGAGTTTAAGTCGGGAGATAGTAGCTCGTTAAATAACTTTTCCCATGGTACCCCAAGATTGCTTATGAGTTAACTTTTTAATAATTTAACAATTAACTTTTTATGGCTGCAGGGGCAGTATTGAGTAGCTTGGATGAAAAGGTGCCCATTGTAAACGACCAGCTCCTCAGTCTCAGTTGCTAATATATGCATATTATTATTAGTATTGGATAGAAAACACTCAAGTTTCCAAAACTGTCAAAATATTGTCTGTGAGTATAACAGAACTGATATTGCAGGCAAAACCCTGAGGAAAATCAAAACAGGAAGTGGCTTCTATTTTCAAAAATGTTCCATAGCCTGCCTTTGCTGAATTTAAAGGGATATGAACCAGGTTACTTTTCCTATCGCTTCCTCAAGGTGTCAACAGTCTTCAGACATAGTTTCAGGCTTTTATTTTGAAAAATGAGCCAGAAAGATAACAACACGTCAAGTGGTCACATGATAGGTATTGCTTTTCCCTCTCCTACTGTGACATTTGTAGTTGATATATTATCGATTGTATATTTTAAAAACAACCTGAGAATTGATTATAAAAAACGTTTGACATGTTTCTGTGGACATTATGGAAACTATTTGGAATTTTCGTCTGCGTTGTCGTGACCGCTCTTTCCTGTGGATTTCTGAACATAACGTGCCAAACAAACGGAGGTATTTTGGATATAAAAAATAATCTTTATGGAACAAAAGGAACATTTGTTGTGTAACTGGGAGTCTCGTGAGTGAAAACATCCGAAGATCATCAAAGGTAAACAAGCTACTTAATGCTAAGTGTACATAATGTTTTGTTATGCGATCGACAAACTTACACAAACGCTTGAATTGCTTTTGCTGTAAAGCATAATTTCAAAATCTGACACGACAGGTGGATTAACAAAAGGCTAAGCTGTGTTTTCCTATATTGCACTTGTCATTTCATGAATATAAATATTTTTAGTAATATTTATTGAATGTAGCGCTATGCTATTTAGCGGTTGTTGATGACACTTATCCCGTTAGTGGGATTGCAGCCATAACAAGTTCACTTCTTAGTGATCCCTTCGCGCGCCAATCCCGTTAACAGGATTGATTTGACAAAACCCAGTGAAATAGCAGCGTGCCAAATTCAAAAACAGAAATACTCATAATAATAAATCATAAAAGTGTTATACATCGGTTTAAAGATTAATTTCTTGTTAATCCAGCCACAGTGTCAGATTTCAAAAAGGCTTAACGGCAAAAGCAAACCATGCTATTATCTGAGGACAGCACCCCATCAAACAAACATATGAAAATCATAATTCAACCCGCCAGGCGCGACACAAAAGTCAGAAATAACTATATAATTCATGGTTTACCATGAATGGCACTCCAATATGTCCATTAAACATCACAAATGGTCCTTTTTGTTCGATTAATTCTGTTGTTATATCCCCAAAATGTAAATTTATTTGGCGCGTTTGATTCTGAAAATACACCGGTTCCAACTTGCGGAACATGACTACAAAGTATCTAATAAGTTATCTGTAAACCTGATCCAAACATTTCAAACAACTTTCCTTTTCCAACTTTGGCTATTTTTAAACTTAAATAATCTATCAAATTTAAGACTGAATAAACTGTGTTCAATACCGGACGAAAACAAAGTGGAGCGAGCTTTCAGGTCACGCGCCCCAACCACAACAGTACACTAGACTCGACCCTCGTTCTGAACAGCCCTACTTCTTAATTTCTCAAAGGAAAAACCTCAACCAATTTCTAAAGACTGTTGACATCTAGTGGAAGCGATAGGAACTGCATGCAAGTGCCTTAGAAATCTAGATCCCCATAGAAAACACATTTGGAAAGAGTGACCTAAAAAAAAGCATTCCTGGATGGTATGTCCTCTGGGTTTCGCCTGCCAAGTAAGTTCTGTTATACTCACAGACATAATTTTAACAGTTTCAGAAACTTTAGAGTTTTCTATCCAAATGTACCAATTTTATGCATATCCTAGCTTCTGGGCCTGAGTAGCAGGCAATTTACTTTGGGCTCACTTTTCATCCGGACATGAAAATAGTGCCCCCTAGCCTTAAGAAGTTTTAAAGACTAAGAGTCATAAAAGTGCATTGAAATTGCTTAGGAACTGTGCACACTTTGGAGAGGTGTGTGGGCAATTGGAGATACCAGTTGGTCCTCTCATTTAAATCCTTGTAATTGTTTTGTCTTATGTTGCATCTACCCCCCATTTTCCAGGAATATTATTTTACTGAATGTATCCAGGGTACTTTCAGATTTCGTTATCAGCAAATGTGGTGAACAGTAGAGTAAATGTAAAATGCAAATAAAATCAACAGTAATGTTTTTGGATTCAATCTTGTCAGGTGAACTGTTGTGACCTTAGACCTTAGACCTTTAGACCTTTTGGTCTAAAATTGTTCCTGTAATCTCCAAGCTGTTTCTTTTCAATTGCTACCATAATTATTGAAATTATTTTCATATTTCTGTAAAAAAAAAAACATTTCAATTTAGCCCTGTCCATGTAGGCCAATTCCCAGGAGTAAAGGTTTAAAAAAAATACATATTTTTTTGAAAGTTGTAATGTTACTGTCGATCTACACAAAATACTCATGTCAAAGGGATTTTTTTTCTTAAAGATGAATACAAATATACCCTGATTAGTAATTATTCACCCCACATAAGTATTCACCCCTCAATACATCTTAGAAACACCTTTGACAGCAATTACAGCTGTGTGTCTTCTTGGGTAAGTCTCATTAAGAGCTTTGCACAACTGTATTATGCAATATTTGCCCATTCTTTAAAAACTTCTAAAAGCTCTGGCAAGATATTGGGGGTCATGGCTAGACAGCAAATTTCAAGTCTTGCCCTAGAATTTTAAGCAGATGTAAGTTAACTGTAACTTTGCCACTCAGGAACATTCACTCGCTTCTTGGTAAGCAGCTCCAGTGAATATTTGCCTTTGTTGTAGGTTATTGTCCTTCTGAAATGTGAATTCCCCTCCCAGTGTCTGGTGTAAAGCAGACTGAAGTAGGTTTTCCTCAAGGATTTTGCTTCCATTTATTTTCATCCTGAAAAACTCCCCAGTTTAATGTGTGGCCTAAGGTGTTGGTTCCAAAAAGCCTTTGTATGCTGGACAGTGAGTGTGGGAGCTGGATCAATGGCCTCTTCTCACTGGGTCAGTACCAGTCAATTAATGACACAGACCGAGACGGTTATCATCACTAAGCATGTCAGTCCATTTATAGACACACTGACGTGTAATGTGTTATGTCAGTAGCTGCTTGTATACAGTGCTGTGAAAAAGTATTTGCCCCCTTTGTAATTTTCTCTACTTTTGCATTTTCTTTTTATATTGAATGTTATCAGATCTTTGACCAACACCTAATACTAGTTAAAGGGAACCCGAGTGAACAAATAACACAACAATTACATGCATAACTTTGTTTATGAAATAAATTAACACCCAATGCCCTTTGTGAAAAAGTAATTGCCCCCTTACACTCAATAACTGGTTGTGCCACCTGTACCTGCAAGAGCTCCAACCAAACACTTACTGTAGTTGTTGATCAGTCTCTCATGTCCCTGTGGAGGAATTTTGGCCCACACTCCCATTCAGAACTGCTGTAACTCATTGACATTTGTGTGTTTTCAAGCATGAACTGCTTGTTTTCAAGTCCTACTACAATATCTCAATTGGGATTAGGTCTGTACTTTTGACTAGGCCATCCCAAAACTTAAAATCTGTTGCTTTTTAGAAATGTTTCATGTAGACTTATTGTCCATTTTTGAATCATTGCTGCTGTTCAGCTTCAGCTTACAGAAGGATTGCCTGACATTCTGCTGTATAATTCTGATACAGAGCATAATTAATGGTTCCTTCTATTAAGGCAAGTCATCCAGGTCCAGAGGCAGCAAACCGTCACACGTCCCCAAACCATCACACTACCACCACCATGCTTAAATGTTGGTATGAGGTTCTTACTGTGGAATGCAGTGTTTGGTTTTCGCCAGGCATTATGGAACTCAAGTTGTCCAAAAAGTTAGACATTTGAATCATCTGCCCATAGAACATTCTTCCAAGAGTCTTGATCATCCAGGTGCTTCCAGGGTGCTTTTTGACAAACTTGACGACATTGTTCTTGGACCATGGACTGTAGGTACAGGCAAAAGCCAATATTGACTCTCGTGGCACTAGTGTAGGCGGCCATTCAGCCAGTCAGGTGATGGCTCACATGCTCTTAGATCTCAGGTAAGGGACAGACCATGGTTCTGTTTGTTTATATCTGCTTGTATCCATGACGACAGCTTTCATATCGAGAGAAGTTAACTGAAGCCAAAAAACGAGCGGGAAATTCATAGGTTGCACCTTTGTCATGTCATGCCATTGTTATGAACATTCTCAAGCCGCCCTCTGCCGGCTGCGCCATTGAGGTGCACAAAAGTCATTAGAAGCCCAGTCATTCTGAATGGAGGCTAACGACTGTTTAGTCAAAATTACACTAGTGTCTTGGAAATACGATGACATTGGTGAAGTAGGCAAATATTTAGTAGGAAACAACTTTGCCATCATTAACATGTTGTCAAATTCCAACTTTAGACAATGGCAATGTTGTCATTAGCTAGCAAAGTTAGCTAACGTTAGCATTGCTAGCTATTTGACTATCAAAAATCTGGTGGTCTCCCCTCAATCTTAGCTAGCCAGCTAACATTATACTGCATCTAAAGTCAATCTGGTGACATCAAAATGATGACAAAAGCTTGTCCTACTAATTATTTCCCATCTTTTGAAATGTCATTGTATTCCCAAGACACTGTAATGCACTTTTGATGAAATCTTCATCAGCGCTCATTGACAATGCATTCAGTAGAATGCGACTAAAAACACTCTTCTAGCTAGCTGACCACCGATTTTCATTGCTGTTTATGAAATTTAGATATCAAGTTTTCAAAAAAGTTACACACACACACACACACATTTTGTGGCACCGCTGTATATTGTAAAATTCGACTGCGCGACAGACCACAATTTAATATCCAACTTTTTAGAAAAAATGATTCATACTCATTTACCTGTTCATATTAAACGTATCTACTTTCTCCAAACATATATAAGATTAATCTGTAAAATAAATGAAACATTATTTGGTTACAACACTGAAGAAGATGTTAGTGAAGAAACATTTTTAAGAGTCTACAGGACTTACTGGAAGGCTAGCCAACAAGTCAACTATCTTGTAAACACTTTGGATGCGAGGTTGTCTCTTTTTTGAACATAATTAAATGGATATATCTTGTAATTGAACAAAATAATAAGGTGGCCAATAACTGTGGACCATATGCTGAATTTAATTTTGTATTGTTGCTAAACCGCTTTTCAAAAAGCTGATAGTAGTTGTATTTCCACTGAAATGTCAAATATGCTAATTGCTAACCTGTTAGCAATTTTTTTTTGCGACACCAATAATCCCAAAACATTGATGGCTTGATCACAAGATAACACTGAAGGTAATGTATTTCCCATTATGTGGCCATGTTTTCCCAAAACTGCAGATAGAATGGGGTGTCAGCTATGACAGGACACCTTGAGTATGAAAACATCTATTTTGGGTATTGAACTACAGTAAGAATTACAGAACTATGGAATTACATCATGGGTCCCTGATTTGTACTACACAAATGCATAATTATGGATATGAATGTTGTTCTCTTCATGGTGATGTATCCTGAATAGGTACACAATTAGAAAAATGCAATATCATCCTTTGAATGTATGGGTGTTGTTCTACACACTGGCTATTATTCTAATGAGCTTTGCCCCTAAACAAGACCACATTTGGTTGGTCCGGACCAGACCAAATCTGAACCAATCATGGACGTCTGTTTCACAAGTTTGAACTTCGCAGGACAGTACAGTACATTATACTATACTGCTGTACTGGACTGCACTCTAAATGTTTGGGCCAAATTGGAGCCTCGCGAGGGGTGTAGCAGTCTAAGGCACTGCATCGCAGTGCTTGAGGTGTCACTACAGACCCGGGTTTGATCCCAGGCTGTATCACAGCCGGCCACGACCTGGAGACCCATGAGGCGGCACACAATTGGCCCAGCGTCATCTGGGTTAGGGAGGGTTTAGCCGACCGGGATGTCCTTGTCCCATTGCGCTATAGCGACTCCTTGTGGCGGGCCAGGTGCATGCACACTGACTTCGGTCACCAGTGGTAGTGTTTCCTCCGAACACATTGGTGCGGTCGTCTTCCGGGTTAAGCGAGCAGTGTGTTAAGAAGCAGTGCGGCTTGGCAGGGTCGTGTTTCGGAGGACGCATTGCTCTCGACCTTCGCTTCTCCTGAGTCCCATTGCTGCAACTCCCGTACGGACAAGACTGTAACTACCAATTAGATATCACAAAATTGGGGAGAGAAGGAATGTGTAAATTTTTTTTTTTTAAATGTACAAAAATTAAATTCAGGTCAAATCAAGGCCATTCCAGACCGGCCCAAAAAACGTCTATGGACGTTGAAATCAAGGTCAGGGCAGACTGACCCA
The DNA here is from genome assembly GCF_045791955.1 of Oncorhynchus clarkii lewisi. Classification (NCBI taxonomy): domain Eukaryota; kingdom Metazoa; phylum Chordata; class Actinopteri; order Salmoniformes; family Salmonidae; genus Oncorhynchus; species Oncorhynchus clarkii. Next base: position 33,301,496 of record NC_092152.1, read on the forward strand.
CCTTCAATAACTTTTGAACGTCCGGTGTCAGTCGGTGCTCAGTGGGTGCAGATGCTGGTTACAGTAAATAAAGAGAGGGGGCTCATGGGTAGGTGTAATTAAGAGCCAGGAGAGGTAACATGAGAGATGGGGAGAGAGATGAGCTGAACAACAGTATGCAAGTGGAAGGGAGAACAGTAGCAGGTGATCCAAATGTTTTTACTATGATTTTGTCACTACTATGATTTTCCATTGTAGCCAATTAAATAGCTGGAATTCCGATTTGGTAACAGAATTATGAGTTATAATCACTTAAATGTATATCAGTAAAAACACAAACTAATTGTTAGGCCTGTGTGTGGGTTTTTGGTAAATTAATTACAAGGCAATGGTTCTTAAACTTACAGAAATTATTTCTCAAACTAAATAAGTGTGGTTATTAGTTGGCAAGGGTCTTTACTTCAACAATATTGCGTTTTGTGAATTTCTAATTTCTTTTAACTTTTTCTAGTAGAGGTTTTCTATGTCCTCTTTTCAATAAGTTTGACCAGAAATCAAAGCCATTACTTAGGCCCAATTCTTTGGATGGAAAATGGTTGAAAAATGTATCTATGCTTTAATTTCCCAAAAATATAGGTTATCATCCTTCATTTGACACCCAATTTGATATGCTTGAACGTCACATGTTTGTGCTCATGGGTCCTTTTAAATGGAAATGACATTATCCATACGCTCCTCAAAGCTGTGATAGTTAAATGTACCTACGAAGATCTGGGATCAGTGTCTCTGCTTGTGTTTATCTGGCCTCACCGTTAGGATAAAAAGTCAGGACAGGACCCTATACCCAGCCTAACAAATCATCGAAAGGAAACATTGGTCCGTGTTTCTAGAAAATAACTTATTATTCTGTTGTGATATCAGTGTCTCTTCCCTATTGCTCCATATGAATGACTTGAGAGATGTGGCCATTTTGTTGTGAGATCCCTCAGTTTATGTTCCAATCGTCTCCAAATGAATGACAACAGATGTTGCCATCATAGAATTAGTAGAACGGGCATCCCCATTCGGGTCAATTATGCCATAATGGGTGCCCCCCAAAGGAGCAAAGCAGGAAATATTTTTTGATTTATTTCCATGTTTTCCGTTCTGAGATCAGTGTTTGTGCGTATCCCCAGGTGGATGGAGGCGTGTGTAGAGGAGGAGCTGCCGCCCACCACAGAGCTAGAGGAGGGTCTGAGGAACGGAGTCTACCTTGGAAAACTGGCTAAGTTCTTCGCCCCCAAGATGGTGTCTGAGAAGAAGATCTACGACAGGGACCAGGCCCGCTACAAGGTGACCTTTGTCCTCTTACCACGGAATACTCTTACACTTCAGATCAACATTCTATCAAGTTGGCATGATGCCATTTCTTATCAAGCTCTGTTGAAGCTCTTATCAAGTTACTTGACACTATTTTTCAGACCATTAATTTAGCTAAACTACTAGGATACTGAATAAAACTGACACACACGACCACAAATCTGGGTGGTAGTAGGCACTATCTAGTCCGCCCCCCCCCCCCCCCTCTCCCCCACACCATCTCCCCTCTATCTAGTTCTTCTGCTCTCCCGCACACTTCTTCCCCTACCTAGTACCCCCCCCCACACACACACACACACACACACACACACACACACACACACCTCCATGGAGTCAGACAGGAAGTGTCTAATCCCAGATCCATTGCAGACATTTCCACTTCCTGTCAACCATCTCCCATGGGGCAGAGAGATAGCAACCCCCCTACAGCCAGCGGCTGTGCTGACACAACACACTCACTCAAACACACACACTCCATCTTTTGGTGCGTGCGTTTCCTACCAAAAACATGCTATTTGTTATATACAACAGACTCAGTTGCTGGGATCTAATGTTTCTGCTTTGCCTGTTTTTGTCTCCAGCACACAGGACTTCACTTCAGACACACAGACAACACGGTGCAGTGGCTACGGGCCATGGAATCTGTAGGACTGCCCAAGGTAAAACTAACACACACACTGCCCAAGTCCCTCCTTCCAGCGGCATACAGTATCATAACCTGGTAGTAACTGGTGATATTACAAGGTTGAGTTGCCTGTTTTATGACAGATTTTACTAAGTCAAAGGACACACATACACATACGCAGACAAACACCTGTGAGACTTTCACTGGGCCAGGAAAATGGAGCACGCCGTTCTACTGCTTTCTTATGAGAGGCCTGAGACCAACGCTAGGAGGGTGTAGCTGTGGTGCCTGTACTACTATTGCTACCACAAATAGAGTGTTATCAGCACCAATGCATCTTTTATGGGTAGTGAAAAAAGATTTCCCACTGGAGCTGATATGGAGAATGCTACCTTATCGTCATGCCATGTGATGGTAAGACTGGAACCGCTCTGGAGATGCCTGTTTGATGATCAAATCAATCGATTAGTTCCTCTGTTTTGGAGGAAGCAGAATCTTAGGAGTAGACATACAACTAATGAATATGAGATATTGTTTATTCATATGGTTATTATGGGCTCTTGTCATTATTGATTCTTGAAAATGTTTCTCTATTCATTTTAATTGACAAGAATGATCAGGGCAGGGGAATAGGTTGCTTCACGGTTGTTCCCTTCACTGTTGTCCAGCAGTGCTGTTCCCTTCGGAGAAAACACATGCACGTACACAGCAGCCAGATGTACTGTATGTATAGTGAGAAAGGAAGCACACACTGTAATTAAATGTGTGTGGCAGTGACCAGGAGGATACAGAGGAATAGTGTCAGACTGCCACAGCTTGAAAATGAAACTGACAGCCTGAAAGATGTAGTGTTCTTGATATGACTCCTTGGCCGCTGCACTAAACAAGGTATCAGAAGACACTAATGAAAGATCCATGACTAATGCCTCCTCTGGTTTCTACTTTCAGATATTCTATCCCGAAACGACAGATGTGTACGATCGCAAAAACATGCCCAAGGTAGTGTACTGCATACACGCACTAAGGTAAGACAGAATTCCAACAAGTGTTTTTGTCACTTACTGACCCCCCCCCTTCCCCTTTAGGCTTACTGCTTACATCATCTTACTCTTTGTGTCTACCACACACTAGTCTATTTCTTGTTTCTGTTTCTTCACTACACTTTATATTGTGGAGGTCTACAGTGCATTCGGAAAGTATTCAGACCTCTTGACTTAACACATTTTGTTACGTTACTGCCTTATTCTAAAATGGATGAAATAAAAAATCTACACACAATACCCCATAATGACAGTGAAAAACTTTTTTTTAGAAATGTTTGCAAATCTATAAAAATAAAAACTGAAATACATTATTTACAAAAAAAGGACAGAGATCCTTGATGGAAACGCTCAGGGCCTCAGACGGGCTTTCTAACAGGACAACGACCCTAAGCACACAGCCAAGACAACGCAGGAGTGGCTTCGGGACAAGTCTCAATGTCCTTGAGTGGCCCAGCCACCATACCCAAGAAGACTCGAGGCTGTAATCGGTGCCAAAGGTGCTTCAACAAAGTACTGAGTATAGGGTCTGAATACTTATGTAAATGTGGTATTTCAGTTTGTTTTTATTTGCAAACATTACTAAAAACCTGTTTTTGCTTTGTCATTATGGGGTATAGTGTGCAAATTGATGAGTCAAGAGGTCTGAATACTTTCCAAATGCACTGTATGTTTTTAGCTCATCTTCTGAGGTTTGATGAGTCCTAAAAGCATATCACATGATATCATTGTCTAAAGGGGATCATTTGAAAAAGCTAACAAGATTGTGTGAAACAAGAGAAGTGAAAAAGACTGGATGAACGTTGACTTTGAAACTATTATAGTCTGTGGTCCTTTTGGTTTCAGTTTGTGGTTAAAACATGTGCCATCTTCAACATTTGAGTGACAAAGGTGTGGCAATAAGCAGTCATTTCCCAAACTCACTCTCGGAACAGATGAGGTGACTTCCTGTACACGTTGAAACCGTCTGTAGACAGGAAATTACTCAATCTGTAGGCCTAGGCTGTCTCAAGTCATTTAGTGTCTCCTTTGATAATATTGTCCAAGTATACAAGTGATGGCAATGATGTCATTCTCACACATTATATCATCAGGCTCTAGAAGTAAAGCCAGATGTTGTTTTGGAAGCTGGAGTAGAAGTGTATGTCTCTCAGCTTTTTTGTTTTTTAATAAATAGGCCTACAGTAGTTCCATCTTTTTATCTGATTTATCTTATTTTCATGTGCAATCCTAACTTGCAGTGAGAACAAGTGAAATACCTGTATTATATAAGAGGAACTGGAAATGGTTTTCATCCTGCTCAGAGGGGATTTAACTTCACATCCTCCAGCGTTAGGCTTTCTTCTCTACTGTGCATTCGGAAAGTATTCAGACCCCTTGACTTCTTCTACAGATCTTGTTACATTACAGCCTTATTTTAAAATGGATTAAATCACTTTTTTGCCTCATCAATCTACACACAATACCCCATAATGACAAAGCAAAAACAGGTTTTTATAGATGTTAGCAAATTTATAAAAAATAACAAACTTATGTAAATAAGATAAGCATACAGACTCTTTGCTATGATACTTGAAATTGAGCTCCGCTGCATCCTGTTTCCATTGATCATCCTTAAGCTGTTTCAACAACCTGATTGGAGTCCACCTGTGGTGTTTTCAATTGATTGGACATGATTTGGAAAGGCACACACCGGTCTATATGACAGTGCATGTCAGAGCAAAAACCAAGCCATGAGGTCAAAGGAATTGTCCGTAGAGCTCAGAGACAGGATTGTGTCAAAGCACAGATCTGGGTAAGGGTACGAAAACATTTCTGCAGCATTTGAATGTCCCCAAGAACACAGTGGCTTCCATCATTATTAAATGGAAGAAGTTTGGAACCACCACGACTCTTTCTAGAGCTGCCTGGCCAGCCAAACTGAGCAATTGGGGGTGAAGGGCCTTGGTCAGGGAGGTGACCAAGAACCCGATGGTCACTCTGACAGAGCTCCGGAGTTCCTCTGTGGAGATGGGACAACCATCTCTGCAGCACTCAACCAATCAGGCCTTTAGGGTAGTGTGGCCAGATGGAGCCATTCCTCAGTAAAAGGCACATGACAGCCCGCTTGGACTATGCCAAAAGGCACCTAAAGACTCTCAAACCATGAGACACAAGATTCTCTGGTCTGATGAAACCAAGATTGAACTCTTTGGCCTGAATGCCAAGCGTCACGTCTGGAGGAAACCTGGTACCATCCCTACGGTGAAGCATGGTGGTGGCAGCATCATGCTGTGGGGATGTTTTTTCAGCAGCAGGGACTAGGAACTGGGAGACTAGTCAGGATCGAGAGAAAGCTGAACGGAGCAAAGTACAGAGATCCTTGATGAAAACCTGCTCCAAAGCACTCAGGACCTCAGACTGGGGCAAAAGTTCACCTTCCAACAGGACAAGACCATAAGCACACAACCAAGACAACGCAGGAGTGGCTTTGGGACAAATCTCTGAATGTCCTTGAGTGGCTCAGCCAGAGCCTGGACTTGAACCCGATCGAACATCTCTGGAGAGACCTGAAAATAGCTGTGTAGCGACGCTCCTCATCCAACCTGACTGCGCTTGAGGGGATCGGCAGAGAAGAATGGGAGAAACTCCTCCCAATACAGGTGTGCCAAGCTTGTAGCATCATACCCAAGAAGACTCGAGGCTGTAATCACTGCCAAAGGTAGTGATTAGTGAGTAAAGGGTCTGAATTCTTAAGTAATTTCAGTGTAATTATTTTTTATACATTTGCTAAAGAAAAAATACATCGTTTTTGCTTTGTCATTATGGGGTATTATGTGTAGATTAATTAGTGTAAAAAAAAACTATTAAATACGTTTTAGAATAAGGCTATGCGTAACAAAATGTGGAAAGTCAAGGGGTCTGAATACTTTCTGAATGCACTGGCATATGCAGCATACACACATTACATAGCATAATGTTATATAACATAATGTTATGGCAGGTTCACACCTATTAGATGTGAGCTGGCCTCTGATTATTATACTTAGAGGCATAACTGTTGAATAACTTTATTAGTCAAATAAAAGTGTGTTGAAGATCATGTCCTGATTATGAACTGTGCATTCATACTCGTCACACAGGCTTGAGAGGGCTAAGGTCCAGCAACGTACTGTAACGGCTGACTGGCTCATCCTTTTCAACACTGAATAACTGATATCACTACATACTGTAGTAGACACACCCCTGTTAACATCTCCAGAAAAGAAACGGGCAAGACTACACTCAGTCTACATCCCAAATGGCAACCCTTTTCCTATTTAGCGCACTACTTTAGACCAGAGCCCTATCGATCTAAAGAGTCCGGACGGGAGTTGCAGCGATGGGACAAGACTGTAACTACCAATTGGATGCCACGAAATTGTGGACTTTTTTATTTAAATGTTTAATTTTATATAATAATTTTAATAGTGCACTATTTAATGGGTGCCATTTGAGACCGTCTCCAGTCTCACCTGAGAGCTGCTGTCATAGTGTGGTAGTAGTGGTGCTAGTGGAAGTAACAGCTCTGTAGTGACACTTAGTCATTGTGTGATGTCACTACTAGTGGGAGGTTTTGTACGGACAGTTTTTTTTTTCCCCCCCGGGCTCTGCTTTCTGTGCCCACACTGACTGTCATGTATTCAGTTATGTCATGTACACTGTAATGTGTACAGAAAAGGGTGGCTCGCATCTGAATGTGGTAGAGAATTGGAGTGAACGTGTTAGCGAGTTGGCTTGTTTCCTTATTTATTTTTTTGCTGTTTGGTCAGGGCCCATGAGGATCAGCTTCCTTCCCTCCCTGTGTGCGCGGACACACACACACACACACACACACACACACACGTGATATTCCTTCCTGGCAGGCTGGTCTAACCCCCACTGGGAGCCAGGGAATACACTAGCTCTGAGGAGAAGTAGACACACTGGGCTAATGGGTCTTTGTTGAGAATTCAGTACAGTGGAAAAATTGAAAGGCACCACAATAAAATGGAAACTGAACATAAATATTCACTCTGGATCTGATGGGATTGGTTGGGCATGCGTGTGTGTGTTGGTGACGGTGCCACATTTTGTGTATGCGTGTGTGTGAAGAGGGGGGAGAGTGTGTGTTTGTGTGGAGGAGGATGTTGTTCTGTGTCCTTCCTATGTGCTTATTGGCCAAGTCAGCAGGATGATCTAACGAAGCATCCATCATTATCCTCAGTCTCAGTCAGCTGTTGATCTCACAGCAGGGCTGAGTCTGCCAGCCACCATGGGTTAACAATGTATTAAACATTTGGCCTTACCTCTGTCTCAGCAGACTCTACAGCCCTAAAGAAGAGACCGGTGTCCCTGTTTACACTCACATACACACACACACACTGAGTTTAGAGGCTAAAATAGCACTATCATAGCCTCCTCATACACACAGTTACAGGCACTAGCCCAATCTAATGAATGCCAACTTATCAGGAACCTGCTGGCAGATGAACGTTTAATTCAGTTTCCAGCCACCTGTTTGTTTCAGGCCACCCTTAGTTAGCGCCATTGGCAGAAAGCGGATATTTCTGGTTTTCAGGGATACAGTATTTTCAACTTCCATTTCCCCTGAAAAACAGAAATGTGGACTCCGCTCAGGTGTCACTCCACGCCTGCCGTCTTAGGTTAGTTTCAGGCTGACGGGACTCAGGACAGTGCAGTTTGCATGTCAGGATTGTTACTGCTGCTTTCTCTGAGCACACAATGCCCCCCTGTGGGGAGAAGGGGACATTGCCGTTTGGCTGACGCTCTCCTAGTTCGGTCTGGAGCAGATGGATGTTTCAAGGTCCTGTTGAGATGCATCCTTCCTTCCTTCATTTCCTTCAAGTCATCACTGATTGGATTGACATGCTTTCATAGGTAAAAGGAATATGGTGGATTCCTTGCTAACCCAAGGCAAGAAGTATTGAAACGCAGCTGAAGTGTGGATGGATGCAGATGTATAGATGTTTGTAAATGTAGGTTTCCCCTGCCTCTGAGTTATTGAGTAAACAGCCACGTCTTAGCTTCAGCTTGCTACCCTTTCTTCCTAACTGTTAAATCTAGATCAGTTAATGAATTGACATTTGGTGCTTCATTCCTTTCCATCCCCCCACAGCTTATACCTGTTCAAACTGGGCATTGCACCACAGATCCAGGACCTGCTGGGGAAAGTGGCCTTCACAGGTAAGACCAGGCTATACCAGCTCTTCTACATCATGATAGTTTGAGGTATCATAAGAGCCATAGCTGGAGTTCCTCCTGTACGTCAACCCATAGCGTTCTTCTCTGCCTGGCACCAGCCAGGTTTGAACTGGCGGCTGGGTCCTTGAACCTGTAACAACAGTTGCTGTGTAGTTGTACGACGGTGTAATGAGCATGTAGCTAACTGCTCCAGAATGAACGCTGACATAACATACAGCGTTGTCGTGAAGGAAGAACCACTCTAGTGATTACTACCTCCCTTTAAAACTAAAGGAAAACATGAGCCTCAGGGCGTCTTCTGAAGACTCATGTTTGGTTTTGATCGAAACAGAATGTCATCACTCGCTCCCAGCTGCGTGTTCAATTCGATAAGCACTGTGGAGATGATTTGTAACGTGGTTGATATGAGTGAAGTGTGAAATACCAAACGTCTCTTTACCGTTCTGTTTAAAATCTCCAGTGTGTCTTGATGTTATATAGGTTGCTAGTGAATGAGCAGTCCCTCTCCTAGGCACAGAACGGCTCATAATAATGGCTGGAACGGAGCAAATGGAATGGCATCAAACACCTGGAAACCATGTGTTTGATGTACTTGATACCATTCCACTGATACCGCTCCAGTCATTACCATGAGCCCGTCCTCCCCAATTAAGGTGCCACCAACCTCATTTGCTCTTAGGGTATAGAGGTTTCCTGCTGTGCCAGTTTGGCTGACCTGTTTGTAATGTGATCCTGTCTGTCCCACAGAGGAGGAGATCAGTAACATGCGGAGTGAGCTGGAGAAGTACGGCATCCAGATGCCAACCTTCAGTAAGATAGGAGGCATCCTGGCCAACGAGCTCTCAGTGGACGAGGCAGCCTGTAAGTAGTACAGTACACTGTTCCGTCCACTGGATTTCCTCTGGAGACCACTGGTCTTCTATCCTGCTCCTGAATAGACCCATAGGGTGTGCAGGGTTGGTTCCAGCACAGCACAAACACATCCGATTGAGATAATCCAGGCCTTGATGATAAATTGAATCTGTTGTGTTAGTGCTGGGCTTTAACAAAAGTCTGACCTCCTATAGAGAGACATGTTTGCTGCTGAGTGGTACTTATTCTTGCCTCTGTCCCCAGTGCATGCTGCTGTGTTTGCCATCAACGAGGCGGTGGATAAGGGTGAGGCGACAGTGACCATGGGGGCGTTGAAGAACCCCAACGCCATGCTGAGGAACACTGGGGAAGAGCTGGCCCAGGACTACCAGGTTACACTGAGCCGGGCCAAGGCTAGCAAGGAGGACCAGGCCTCAGGCAGGGTGAGGAATTCTGAGAGCCTCCCTGTTGTTGTCCTTTCCACACAAGAGTCAGTTAAAAAAAAAAAAGGGGGTGCGTCCCAAATGGCATCCCATTCTCTTTCAAGATTACTGCTTTTGATCAGAGATCAATGGGCCCTGATTCTGGTAGAATTTTCAAAACTGATCTTGGATCAGCAAATTGATCCTGTTCTGAACAGAAACCTTTTAGACCAGGCAGAGAGGTAGTGAGAATTGGTAGTAAATTAGTCTTGTCTGCAGTGACTACCACCTGAAATACTTTGTTTAAATTTTTTTTTAATCAAATATCAACAAACAAAAGAGGGAAAAAAAAGTCACATGCAACAAGCATACATACAAACTATTTACATTGCCAGGAATCCTAAACAAACAAATCACATTCATTAATAATACAAGTTTTAATTGCCTTTTTGTTTGTCATTTTAGTTAAAGTAGTGCCATATTGTTTAAGTTAATTTATAAAGTGAAAAAAGTTTGGTTTTGAATTAGACCATTTGCATTTGTGAATATGAAATGTACCTAGTGTTATTTGCAGTTGGAATTAAATATACTATATCGTTATCTATGTCAGAATTTCTGAAATAAATCATATCAAAACCATTAAATAGTACAACCTGTCCTTTTTTTTTGTAACAAATTCTGTATGTCAATCCAAAAAATTCAACTATAAACACAGGCAAAAAACAAATGCAAAATGGTCTCCTCCATTCCACAGAAATCACAGTTATAGTCAATATTTAGCTTGCATCTTTCCAAAACATGTTTCACAGGATAAATTCTATGTGACATTTTAAATTAAACTTCCTTTACTTTGTTACTGATACAATATTTGTTAGTAATTTCCCATGCTTCCCCCCACTGTATATCACCATAGATATTTGACCAAGAGAATCTTGCTGATGGAATTGTAGTATCACAAACAATATTCCTAATCTGTTTATTACTACATTTGTCTTTGATGTTAATATTGCCGATTTAATATATTTTCATGTAAATCTATGTTACTTACATCAACCACAGAGAAATTTAAAAGATACAACCCCCCTTGGAATCGCATCAAAAACAATTGCATGTTCTTTTGGGGTTATTGGAATTTTAAATTTATCAAGAAATTCCCCATATATGAGTAGATATCCATCCTCATTCAGTAACTGACCAACCAAAATCATTTTATTCTCAAACCAGTTACGAAAAAAAGAGACTTATTTTTAAATCGTATATCTTTGTTGTTCCATATAAAGTATCTGTGAGGGTAAAAATTGTGTTTATACGCTAACATCCAAGCTAAAATTGCCTGCTTATGGAATTTAGCAAACTTTACTGGGATTTTATCAACATCAAAATGACATCGAAGCAAAAGTTCTAAACCACCTGAAACTTGCCATGACATTCCAGTGACTGCAGCGTCAGCTGAACTCCCACTACAACACTAGTCTTCCCACACCAACTGGCATCTCTCCTCCCATACTCCTCACTAACTCTGTGTAAACATTTAACCCACTGTGTTAAATTACACATTTCTTCAGCAAAGACATGAAATCTGAAGTTAATATGATGTCCAGATTATCAACTATTTTAGCATGACAGATTTAGTTTCAATATGCACAACATTTAAAAAAGCTTGAAGGGATAGTGCAAAATATTCTTTCTACTTGACCAGAGCCAGATAAACTCATGGATACCATTTTTATATCTTTGCGTGCAGTTTGAAGGAAGTTGAAAGTAGTTTTGTGAGCCAATGTTAACTAGTATTTGAGCAATGACTGGAAGTCTACCGATATAGCTAGCATGCAAAAAAAATGGTATCCATGAGTTCATCTGACTCTGGTTAAGTAGAAAACGGCTTGGTTGCCAGAATCTCGTGTTATCCTTTTACGAATGTACGTTTATAGTCCGTCTAAGACGATGCTTTTCTCTTGTCTCCCTGTTCAGCGCTCATCTGTAGCCACAGAGGAGAGAGATGTTTATGAGGAGCTGCTGACCCAGCAGGAGATCCAGAGCTGCATTGACCTTGTTAACAGTAACTACAGTTCCTGTCTTATGACCTCAGCTCTATAATGAACATCTCTAGGATAGGCCTTGAGCAGGGGTGTGAAACTCAAATTATGTAGGGGCGTGTGTCTGCTGCTTTTCGTTATTTCTTCTCAATTTGTGTCCAATTAGAGCTGCATTAGAGACTTAGACAACTAGGTGAGAGGAGTTTCTAACTAATCAATGACTCTCGGGCCTCCACACATGGTCTAGAGGTAGTATGGGTGGGGGGGGGGGTTTGGCCAGTGTCTCCATCCAACCCCTGCTCCCTCCTGTCTGTCTCTCCAGCCCAGGTGGCGGTGCAGCAGGTGAACCAGGCCATCTCTGCCCAGGACGAGGCTGCTCTGCTGGCTGGGCTCAGGGTGCCCGCTCTGGGAATGCTGGGGGTCCAGGAGGCAAACTCCCACTGGTACCTGGAGCACTTAACCTCCTACTGCGAAGTCAAGGCTCAGGTCAGTAAGGCCCAGTGGTGAAAAAAGTACTCAATTGTCATACTTGAGTAAAAGTAAAGATACCTTGATATAAAATGACTCAAGTGAAAGTCACCCGGTAAAATACTACTTAAGTATATTTAAAACCAAATAATTTTTTACTTTTACTCACGTATCAAAAGTAAAAGTATAAAAGTATAAGTTCCTTACATTAAAGCGAACCAGACGGCACAATTGTATTTTTTTTTATTTTTATTGAAGGATAGCCAGGGCACACTCCAACACTCAGACATCATTTACAAATGGAGTGTTTTTATGTTTAGGGAATCCGACAGATCAGACACCAGGGATGTTTTCTTGATAAGTGTGTGAATTGGACCATTTTCCTGTCAAAATGTAACGAGTACTTTTGGGTGTCAGGGACAATGTATGGAGTAAAAAGTACATCATTTTCTTTAGGAATGTAGTGAAGTAAATGTTGCCAAAAATATAAATAGTAAAATACAGATACCCCAAAAAACAACTTAAGTAGTACTTTAAATTATTTTTTACTGAAGTACTTTACACCACTGGTAAGGCAAGTGGTCAAAGTAGTGGATGCATGTCTAGTAGGTTTTTACAGGTGTTGGGATATAAGGTGTCCTGTCAAAGGAAAGGAGAATACTAACACACTGGTGGATGTGTTTTTGCCTTTAACAGCCCCAGACTTTATTTGTTGATTAAAGTTGTGTTAGTGTTACAGAACCAGGGTTTTTCTATTAAATTGAACTTGTCACCCAAACACTTTCTCCTTGGACCTCAGGATGCTGGATGTGCAATGATGCTGCAGAGGGAGGAGATTCAGAGGGTGGTCAGCTCCACTAACGACTTTGCTGAGGCAGAGAAACGAAGTAAGTAATTTATATGTATCATTCCAGTAATTTATATGAATTACATCAGAATAAATGTGTTTGTGTATTTGTAGGTTGTAAATCTTTTGCCATCTGCATTATAAGAAGATTGATTAGTATGATGGGTTTCCTGTTCAGAACTGGAGGCCATTGTAGCGATCAACGCGGCCATTCGTCATGGCATAGCAGCAGAGACGGTGGAGGAGCTGATGAACCCAGAGGCCCAGCTTCCTATTGTCTACCAGACAGCTGCCAAACTCTACCAGACCGAACTGTTCAGCCTGCAGATACAGGGGGCAAAGGTGACGAACACATGCAGGCATTCACACACTAACACACACACACATTTGAGTTGAAATTACACTTTTCTATTTTAAGCTATCATATAAACTTGTACTGTTGTGAGCTGGTGCTAGTTGGCACAACAAAGTAGTAATATATTTCTCTAGCTTGGTTCGCCAGTGTGCAGACAGTTGTGTGTCTGTCCAGGTGTATATGGTCACTGAGCCTTCTGTCTGATTGCATTGAGCAGGCAGGACTGGGGCATGAGGAGCTGTGTGTGGCAGTAGAGATGCTGTCTGCGGTGGCCGTGCTCAACGAGGTCCTGGACACCAAGGACCCCCAGGCTGTTACTGAACAGCTGACTGACTCTCCTCTGGGCTTCAGCAACATGGATCAGGACAACCTGCACAGGTAGCCAACACCACAACCTGCACAGGTAGCCAACACCACAACTATCTGACATATCACAGGTAACACCACAACTATCTACCCTTTTGTCCCTCTAGAGCAGGGGTCTCCAACCTTTTTCTTGCATGAGAGCTACTAAAATAAAATGTAACTTATTTGAAGTTACTAATAGTTTTTCTAGCTTGCTTCTCTTCTCCCCTGCAACACTTTACAGGTCCTTGGTGTTATTAGGTTCTGACAAACCAAGTTAGAAACTCAAATGGACAACTAGAAAAAGCTCAAAACAAGTTTATTCACCCACTGGGTTAAACAGCTGAAAAGACAGACATGTTTCCACAAGTACATATATTTATACCCGCTACTGGGAAGAGTCAACTCCTTGCACATCTAGACAGCCAATACATCTCTTGCTAGGCAGGAACTTAAGTGGTTCCTCTCATTGGTGTAGTCGTGGCCCTGTCTCCTGTGTGTGTATGTCATAGGACGGTTCCTTCTCAATTCATCTGACCTGACCTGGTTAGGCTGTTTTTATGTTATCCAGAGCGTTGATGACTGCAATTGTGCTCCCGACAACAATTTACACTCTTTTTCCAACGTTTACTAACACCGGCCGTATTCAACAGGTGTTGAGCATTTGTAAATTCATCAGTCGTTCTGCGCTCTGTGTTGTGACTTTACTTCCATTAATCTGATGACTTATTTATTTAATCCATTAACTTTGTTTAATTGTTATCCAATTTTAAATGAATCATGTACAATTAACATTAGTATTTGGGGCACCACAGAAGAATTTGTTTAGAGTTCCCATCTCCCGAATTAAACTCTCAGGTCTTTATCTATTTCATCGATAAACCGTCATCTTATTAATCATTACCTCTTATCAAATCATCATTCTGACCACTCGTAACCTTCCACTCGTAACCAAATTGTGTTAATTATTTATTTACTAGCTAAATAAATTATAACACAGAATAAACATACACCCTTTACATGAGACTAATGTCCCTAATGGACTGACAAAATAGGACTGCTTGTTACACAGATGGAGAGGGGGATAAAGAGGGAGACAGAGAAAAAGGAACACATTCTATAACCATTCTCCCATAAACCTCAAACTTTGCACACGAACCACCGCCCGTTTGGAATAAGAGATCGTTAATAAATGTACGTGTGAAATGGCTTCGTTCGTCATATCTCTCGGTCGGAACAAGCCTTCTCGGGAAGTTGTTGGCCTTCCAGCTGTATGGCTCTGATTGTCTGCAAGGGGTTTCCCCTTTCCTGTCTTCTACTGTTGTTCACTCTGGAAGAAAGCTAGCCGACGGTTCCGATTGGTGATGAGTGTCGTAGGATAGTCTCACTTAGATTCGCTTTTCGTGATCTGACTTAAAACAGCTAATCAGCTGTACAAGTGATTGTCTAAGGCGAGCTTCTAGCCTCTTCCTTATAGTGTTGGCATTCAGGATTCGGACCACGATTGACATGAGCTGCAGCTTTTCGTCTCTCTGGTCCATAGGAAGGTGTTAATTTCTTCACCTCGTGTTGAGGTTCAAAGTTTCAACCATTTCCAACATGAAGATACCAGCCTCACGTTTCCTGGTTTAAGGGTTGATTCCTCTTCCAAGCCTTTATGCACTCTTGGTCAAAAGGGGCGTTCTGTCATACTGACAAGCTCTCTGACGGGGCCTGGCTATTTAATGTGCAAAACATATAAAAAACTATCATTAGAAAACTAAAATCACATTCCTAAACACACAGCTTCAATACTTTTCATATTGTATTCACAACATATTGGGTAAAAACTTGACAGATAAAGGGGGTATCCTTTCCAAGTTACAATATTTGGTCCTTACAGTTTTTAATAACATCACAAAATAAAAAACAATGTGACATTAGTTTTCCATAGTTCCCCACTGACAACTTCCCACATTATGTTAAATATATGGTTGCACATTTTTGGGACTATTCAGAGGTGGAAACTCTCCGTGGGAATTAATGGGAATATATATGCAAATTATACATAAAGTTGTTTTTTGCATTGGATATATTTACCATATCATATGGAGACAGAAACATAAACATTTTACCTTATCATAAGTAGACATAATTGCAAATTATTAAATCCTTCCAATGGAAATGTGGGAAAAAAACACACACAAAAAAAAGTGTTACTAATTGAACTTTAATTAGTTGACTTCACATGGGATGATTTCACTGAACAACAAAGGAAAGGGAATATTGAATGATCCCCCAATGATCCTTCGTATCTCCCCCCAAAATATTCAATATATATCTGGAAAATGATAGTCTAGAAACTAAAGCTTTGGTTGTCTTCCTCTCAGGCTTCCATGTCTTCTCTCTGGACCTCCTCAATGCCCACCTCTTGAACATCAGACTCTGAGTGAGGCCTCATCTTCACTGTCACTTTCCAACCTTGTTGAGGAGGATGGCTCCTTGTCAGGCTCAAAAAGCCCAATTTTTTTCCCCCAGATGACCACCAATTTCCAACCCTTGTATTGGTCAGCCTGTTACGTGCTTTGGTGTGTGTGTTCCCATACAAGGACCAGTTGCACTCTGAGGCAGCTGATGTTGGTGGGATTTGGAGGATGGAGGCAACAAAGGAAAGAGCCTCAGATGCACAAAGTCCCTTCCACCAGGTGGACGATGAGATATGTTGGCACGACTGCCATATTGCATCTCCATCCCAAAGCCTTTGCTTGGAAGTGTACTTCACCAGACTGCCAAGAACCTTGCCCTCATCCAGGCCAAGGTGGCGAGACACGTTAGTGATGACACCATAGGCCTTGTTGATCTCTGCACCAGGCAGGACGCTCTTGCCAGCATACTTGGGGTCTAACATGTACGCTGCGGCGTGTATGGGCTTCAGGCATAAGTCTTCATGCTTTTTAATGTATTTCAGAACTGCAGTTTCCTCTGCTTCGAGCAACAGTGACGTGGACGGGGCCGAACGGATTTCTTCTCTTACAAGCAGAGTTTGAACATCAGACAGGATGGCATTGTCTCCCTCAATCCGTGCAATGGCTACTGCTATAGGTTTCGGGCTGCTTACCACTCTCTCCCAAAATACATAATCCAGGAGGATCCTCTTGATGGGGCTGTCCATATTGGCAGACTGATATTGCCATGTCTAGGAGAGACATGGTAGCAAAAACTAACTAGCAGAAATTGTTAACAAGTTAGAAATGATTTAAACACACTTTGCTGTAGGCTACTATTTACTAGTTAACAAATTATCATGTATGTCATGTAAAATATATTCACCCCACCCAGTATTGTAATCAAAACTTACCAGAAGGCATGTAACCATTGGCTTAGACGGTGTAGTAGTGTGGGCTCAATAGCATCTCATTAGCGTGCAATTGAAAATGTGATGGAGGGCAATGTGGTGGGAGTGCACTGCACATGTGATGGAAGAATGTGCATGCACTGTGCATGTCGAGGGTTGCAATTCCATTGAATTGGGGATAGTTTAACCAAAATATGCCACAAGACCTAGAATTGCTTTATGTGTATCCAACAAAAAATGTAAACTAAGCTAACTATTCTGATGAATTTAAGTGAAATCCCCCAAATTCCTTGGCTTAACTTCCCATGGAAAATTTCCAGGAAAGTTTCCGATCCTTTGCAACCCTAGTTGAATATTGTTCCATTATCACTTTTTGGATGTTAGTTTTGGGCGGGCAAAAGTGTCTGAACAAAGACATTCCTTTAGTTGATACTAAAGAGAGTCTCTGTCTTGTAATTTACAACCAAGTGTGAAGGGTCGACCATCCAGCAGCTCCCCCTCTCCCCTCTGTGGGAGAGAGGGAGGCCTGGTTACTGTCACAATCTCGCCAGTCTGATCTGACCCATTCTGACCCTCACAGGACTGTCATGACAATAGCCAGAGCAAATTTACCAGCTACATCTATCAACAGTTGTCGCAATGACATTAACATTCTATTGAAATGGTTACTTGCATAGTGGAGTTCTATGTTAAGACATGTAGCTAGCTAGTCAGCTATCTAGCTAAACAATGAACCATAATCCCAACTCATGACGTTAATACCCTGCATGAATCTGCAGGTAACTAACCAACCAGGTTCAATGTTAGCTATAACTAGCAATGCAAATGGCTCTGAGATAAGAATAATATTACTACATAGATCATACACGTAATGCTAGTTAGCGAGCCAGCCAGCTAATGTTAGACTTCTAGCTAACAGTACACTTTAACATGAAATGAAAACAACTTTCTGACAAAATTTGAAACGTGCAATATCTGAAAATGTTGCTTGCTAGACTGTTACATGGATGAATGCTTCTTCCTCTCTCACACATGCCATGGTTGCCCTTAGTTTGAAGATGTAATCCGGAGACAGGTGTTTTCTCCACCTCCTTATCTATCATACTCTAATTCCACTGATTTCAAACCACGGTCCTCCAGAAAGTGGAGAGCAACACTAATGCAATTCTACTACAATATATATATATATTTAAAGTCACGTTAGACAGGATTACCTAAACATACTGACCAGCTCAAATAGACAGAAGCCTGCTACATGGCAGACCAATCCGAACTCATCTCGCGGCATGTCCAGCCCACTCATTATCTCAGCCAATCATGGCTAGCATTTTTCTGTGGCTAAACCAACTAGACTTGTAATTGAGTAATTGTATTCGTATTTACAGATTGCATACACGTTTGTTATTAAGGCACATTAAAGTTCACATGTTCCAGAAGGCATTTCTGCCAAAAAATGCATTTTGATGAAAATTAATAAAAAATGTACATTCAAATGACTCTCCAGTGAAGTTATAATGCGCGAGATATGCCTAGTTTCCTGAAAGAAATGGACAACTTTAACCCTATAAAATCTGTTTAGTATTTTCCCAAATGTTGTTTTTGCAGCTGAATTTTTCAGAGTTTTGGATTTGTTTATATTTTTCACAAACAAAATATAAATAATTATTGGAGAAGCAATGAAATTGGATGATCTGAGTCCATGTCAATGCTTAAATTGCATCAAAAGACAATTTTTAAGGTCTGGAAAAAAGCGAACACATTTTTGAGTGTAATTCCCCTTTTAATTGCGGATCTAGAGAGAGAGCAATGTGTCGGTCTAGCAATGTTTCTGTACTGTTGCACATGCTGAGTTTGCTAAAGTGGCAATATTGCTTGAAATTAATTGGCAGATGTTACGCTTGGCTTTTTAAGCCAATAGTGGCTAACCAGGGGTGGGATAATGTTAAGATGGCTTTGATTGGATAGTAGCTGGATGCTTGTGGTGTCTGGTACTTGTGAGATTTGTTCATGAAAGTTTGGAGTCCCCTGCTCCAGAGAGAGAACTCCACAGTTACACACACACACACACATACAGGTAACAACTAGAAGAAGAAACGTCTGTCTGCCTAATGTGTAACCTAGCCTGGCCCCTTCCCCCACTCTGTCCCCCTCTCCCTCTGTCTCTTAGGTATGCAGACACTCTAATCAGTCTCCGAGCTGAGAGCCTGTCCCAAGGCCTGGAGTTCCTCACCTGGAACGATGTTCAGAAGACCATCGACACTGTCAACCTACAGGTCCACGAAGAACACGAGCGTAAGTCAAGTCCTCTAACGGTCTCGACACTGACTACATCCCAAATGCCACCCTATTTAGTTAACTACTTTTGATCAGGGCCCATAGCGCTCTGGTCAAAGTAGTGCACTAATTAGGGAATAGGGTGCCATTTGGGATGTAGACAATGTCTCCCAAGTCTAACCATTCACTAAGTTGAGAGAAAAGTTAGCAGTGTCTTGACAAAATAAATAGTCTAAATAATAATACAATGTTTTATTGTCACGTACACCGGATAGGTGCAGAAGATGTATTGTTTTACAGGGTTAGCCATACAGTAGTAGAAGTTCGGCGCCCCTGGAGCCAATTAGGATTAAGTACGTTGTTCAAGGGCTCATCGATGATGAAGTAGTCCTGAGATCAGTATCATTAGGGCTGTTTCCCTGCTGCTTGGTGTGGTTCAACTCTCCCTGACTCAGTGTCATTACACGTGCTGTCTGTCTCAACTCCCCTCCAGGTATTATTGCTATAGCTGAGATCAACGAGGCGCTGAGCTCTGGGGATCCTGAACAGACCCTCTCTGCTCTGCTCCTGCCCACGGCCAAACTGCAGGGGGTAAACCCAGCAACAGCGAAACACTACCATGACGTCCTGCAGAACACCAAGCTACTCATCTGTAAGGTACTGGACTGTCAGCTATTATGGGGTCCTATAGATATCTTCCCTCGAGCAGAGAAGCCTCCATCTTAATACATCTCATGTACAGAGAAGGCATTAGTACCCAGAGGCTGGGGATCACAGCTGTTGATCAGATCTAGGTTACAGATCCAGGCTACAGCTCTAGGTTGCCATATTTCGTATATAGTGCATTACGTTTGACTAGCGCCCAGTGTTCTTGTCAAAAGTAGTGCGATATATAGGGAGTAGAGTGCCACTTGGAATGACTGTAGATATGTAACCTAGATCTGTAACCTAGACCTAATAAGGCGTTTAGTTGAGAAGGATAGGTGACAGTGACTGAGAGATGAATGAGATGTTCAGTGATTAATAGGAGCGTGTTCAAGGGTCTGTCTGTAGTCTGTCTGGAGTCAAGAACATCATCGGAATGAACCTGCCCGCACCTTTATTTAAACCTCTGCTTATTCTGTGACACGTACTGTATCCACCCCAATGGTGGAATCAGCTTCTCCCTGAAGCTAGGACAGCGGAGTCCCTGCCCATCTACCAAAAACACCTAAAACCCTACCTCTTCAGACTATCTTAAATAATCCCACAGCTCCCCCATCTAAAAATGTAATCAAATAAATATTTATTTGTGTGTGTATATAATATGTATTAACGTTCAACATTTTGGGGTCACTTTGAACTGTCCTTGTTTTTAAGGCACTGCATCACAGTGCTAGCTGTGCGACAGATCTTTAATGGAATATCTACATAGGCAAACAGAGGCCCGTTATCAGCAACCATCACTCCTGTGTTCCAATGGCACGTTGTATTAGCTAATCCAAGTTTATCATTTTAAAAGGCTAATTGATCATTAGAAAACCCTTTTGCAGTTATGTTAGCACAGCTGGAAACTGTTGTTCTGATTAAAGAAGCAATAAAACTGACCGCTTTTAGACTAGTTGGAGCATCAGCATTTGTGGGTTCAATTACAGGCTCAAAATGGCTAGAAACAAATAACTTTCTTCTGAAACTCGTAAGTCTATTTTTGTTCTGAGAAATTATGGCTATTCCATGCGAGAAATTGCCAAGAAACTGACGCACAATTGGCTTGGCGTCGTCCGGGTTAGGGAGGGTTTGGCTGGTAGGGATATCATTGTCTCATCGCGCACCAGCGACTCCTGTGGCGGGCCGGGCGCAGTGCACGCTAACCAAGGTTGCCAGGTGCACTGTGTTTCCTCCGACACATTGGTGCGGCTGGCTTCCGGGTTGGATGCGCCCTGTGTTAAGAAGCAGTGCGGCTTGGTTGGGTTGTGTATCGGAGGACGCATGACTTTCAACCTTCGTCTCTCCCGAGCCCGTACGGGAGTTGTAGCGATGAGACAAGATAGTAGCTACTAACAATTGGATACTACAAAATTGGGGAGAAAAAGTGGTAAAATACATTTTTAAAAAGAAGAAGAAAAAAAACTGAATCTCGTACAACGCTGTGTACTACTCCCTTCACAGAACAGCGTAAACTGGCTCTAACCAGAATAGAAAACTGAGCAAGTGGACAAGTACATTAGTGTCAAGTTTGAGAAACCGATGCCTCACAAGTCCTCAACTGGCAGCTTCATTAAATAGTACCTGCAAATCACCAGTCTCAACGTCAACAGTGAAGAGGAGACTCCGGGATGCTGGCCTTCACATTTAAAAATAGCCTGTCGTGAACGAACACTCTCACTTGACTTTTTTTCCTCTTACTAGCACTGACTTTTCTGCTACTAAAATGTAGGTAAAGTGTACTTACTAAGACTGAGATATGTAGTTTCCCACCTAGCTATTTTAAGATGAATGCACTGACTTTAACTCTAAGTTGTTTTGGATAAGAGTGTCTGCTAATGACTAAAATGAAAGGCGTGTGCAGTCTACACCTATCAATGTGGACAATAGAATATACGGAATTAAAATGGGAATTAACTAATAAATGAATGTATGGTAATAGTTAATTTGTATTGCAAGGGTTTTATATTTACAAATTGTCCTTGTGAACAAATCAAAACAGTACATAATGATAACTTTGAAGTAAGCATGTCCTTCCTTGGCTGAGATAATGAGTGGGCTGGACATGCCGAAACAGTCTGGTCTCAACATTGTCTCTGGGAGAATTGTTTTTGTCGTCACTGTTGCCGTCGGCTGGTTTTTCAGGACATCCTTACTGATACTGTACACAAATGAAAACATTTGCTAAACCATCAACTTAGTAGCTCTGATTGTATCCCACAGGGGAGAACGCATAGCATTGTGTTCAGATTTCAAGCAGAGCTGTTTCCTGTTCACTTGTTTACAGCGTGTAGTTCCAGACGGCTTTCCTGCCTCTTCATTTTCAGTAGTTTGCTTGTTCATGCTCTGGGCTCCCCCACTGTGCTCTGACAATGGAAGATACTGTACAGCTAGCTGTACATGGCCCATCAGTAAATAGCCCACCCAATCTACCTACCTCATCTCCATATTGTTTTGATTTACTTTTCTGCTCTTTTGCACATCAGTATTTCTACTTGCACATCATCATCTGCACATCTATCACTCCATTGTTAATTTGCTAAACTGTAATTACTTCTCTACTATGGCCTATTTATTGCCTTACCACCTCTCGCCATTTGCACACACTTTTTTTTCTTCTTTCTATTGTGTTATTGACTGTACGCTTGTTTATTCCATGTATAACTCTGTGTCGCACTGCTTTGCTTTATCTTGGCCAGGTCGCAGTTGTAAATGAGAACTTGTTCTCAACTAGCTTACCTGGTTAAATAAAGCTGAAATATATATATTTTAAATACAGTAGGCACATACACACAGTCTCTACACCAGAACAGGTGTCTGCTGTGTCCTCCTGAGAGAGGCGAAGCGCAGTTTGGAGGCGGTTGTCCTGGACATGAGAATACACAGGAAGGGGTCCATACAGCTGTGGAAGCAGCACAGACACACTGTAGCGCTGGAGTACACATACAGCCCGTCCTCTCCACTGGTGGACAGCCTCACGTAATGGGCGATATGGAGGACGCCGCTGGGAGCGAAACACACAGTGAAGATGAGGAAGACCAGTGTACTGACCCTGATGAAGGGTGTCCAGTCAAGGCCCGAGCGACCCAGATGCTGCACCACCGCCACATGGGTCCAGGCACAGACCACAAAGGGCACGAGTAACCCTAAACAGACCAGTGCCAACCTGTAGGGCACCAGCAGTGCGTGGGGGGAGTCCTCCAGGGGCAGTATGTCATGGCAGATGGTGAATCCCAGACGAGGCAGCAGGAAGCTCTGTCTCACCAGGAGCTCAGGCATCACAGCCACCCCAAACAGGCCCCACACCCCCAGGCTTGCCCCCAGCGCCCAGGCCGTCTTGGGCAGCCGCCTGTACAGGAAGGGCCTCACCACGGCCAGGTAGCGCTTGAGGCTGACACAAGCGATGGTGTGGGCAGAGCAGTAGACATTGCCATAGAAACAAGCGGTGACGACACGGCAGGCAGCTTCGCCGAACACCCAGTTGTTTCCGTTTAGGTGGTAGTGGACTCGGAGGGCCAGGGAGAGCAGGAGGAGTAGGTCAGAGAGGGCCAGGCTAAGGTAGAGGACAGCCGTGGAGAAAGACCTGGCCCGGAGCCTCAGGAAGACCAGGATATAAGCGTTGGAGGGGATGCCCACTGCCATGGCCAGGAGGTAGGCTGAGGGGATGAGCCGGGTGCTGAGGAGCCCCGTGGTGTAGGCTACTGCAGGGTCCTCCAGCCTCACATCCAGCCCAGGGGCCCCAGGGGACAGGTGGACCAAGCTGGGGGGCCCAGCCTCAGCCGTACAGTTGGTCTGAACTCTCCTGCCATTGAACGTCCTTGGGTCCAACACAGCTAAGGCGGTTATTTTTGTCTTGTTGACTTTCTCCTCTGTGGTGAAATGGGGGTGAAGAACACAGATTTTAATTCTGATGTGAGGTTTTCTACTTGTTGTCATTATAATAATATAGATATTTTAAGTTAATTGACTCAAAATGCTGTTTAAAACATGCATGGTGTTACACAATTCATACAAGATGTGTGACAACTGTACACTAGCGATTGTGAAGCTGATTTCCTGCAAACATTTAGGCATTACAAGCATGTTGTTGATGGAGGGGAAACAGAACTGGTGAAGCCCTACCAAAATGCAGCTTGACCAATGGGATGCAAAGTCCCCAATTGTAATATGAAAGGCTTAAGAATGATGTCCTCTCTAAAATCCTATGGGAAAATGTAAAAAGAATGTGACTTACCATTGTCCTGGAGAGACAGTCCTACCGTCAGACAGAAGAGAATCCCAGCCAGTGTATTGGTCCAGTCTTTCTCCTGTCTCCTCCACATTGTTGTTATTATTATCCCTGTATAACTCAAAGTCCACTAGTGTTTCTATTGACTTGCTATAGGCTAGTTGTTCATTATCAGGATTAACTAGCAGAATCAACTAGCCATCCAGATAGCTGGTTCACATGATCAAGCAGGCTACTGTACTGGAAGTCCATTCTACACTGGTGTGAGCAGTGGACCGTGAGGCTGTGTGCATAGGGTGTGTGTATACTGTGTGTGTGTTTCCTGTCCAGGCTTGAAACTGAATTCCTGCTCTGCGTCAGACACTATCTACTGATTCAGCCGAGTGGGAGGAGACGGTCCTAATAGTTTACTGTTTGTCATTCCTCAAATAGTTTTTTTTTTTTGTGTGTGTGAGCAGGTTTCTCAAGTCTTTCAGTTTTCTGTGACTGAAAATATGGCTTGTCTAATGCAAAATTACTAATGTTAGAGTAAAAAGATTAACTCCGGTTATACTAAGTAACAAGATTATCAGCTTGGGTAACATCAAACATACAGTAGGATGATTTCAAAACCCAAGCTTCCTGGAACAGTTTCCATGAACCTGCTTTGACCTTCAGTATTCCCCATGAGTCACACACATTTTAATTCCATGTGATCGGAACTACAATTTTCAAGTTAGAAAGTATGGTAACAAGGTCCTATTTAGCTTTGGTCTGTATGTTATGTTTGTGCTTGTATGAGTTCTTGCTTATCTTATGCACATCCTAAAGGTATTTATATACTGTTTGGTCAGTGGGGAATTCACTGTTCAAAAGCAGATCCACTTCCTGATATACTAAGGGGGCCTTTTTTCTCCTGACTTCCTTCCTGCCTTTTGTGTCATTGGGGATACAACCTCTCTGCTCCCAAAGGTCTCCACAATTAGTCTGAGAAGGAAAATGTTGGTCAGGCAGGCTGAATAAACGTTCAGTGTGGTTTCTCTGCTATTTTAAGTGGTATTTGTGTTTGAGCCATGGACCCATGACCAATGGTGTGGACTGAGCTGAGGCTGTTTTGTCCATTAACTAACAATGTGTTTTGACATTTTCCCTCAGGTCTTACCTCTGGGCACAGAGGAAATGGTACAACTTAATGTTCATGCTGGCGCTGTCTTTGTAGCTGTTAATATGCTTCATACCTGGGTTTCAAATACTTCAAATATTTACAAAAATGTTATCTCTGCCAGTTTGAGCATGTCTGGCTTAATAAACCAATAGAAAATACCACAAAATGCTAAGTATTTTAACCCAGGTATGTTTTGGGGGGAGGAGGCATTTTTGTTGTTTTTGTTTTTACATGTGCTGTCTCGGTTAGTGCTTAGAAGAACATTCAGTTAGGGCTCAAGCCTAACTTGAGATCTGTGGTTGTATCTCAAACACTTGATTTTACCAGAAAGTTGAAATGATGTGTGCACATCTCAAGCTAGAATTATGCATTGCATTGTGTGGATTGTCAATGTTTGTGTGGTCTACCACTCTGAAAAGCAGAGATTGACTCTGTGTGTCTGTGACTCCAGAGCTCAGGGGATGAGTCTGCTGTGCTGTGGCTCGACCAGATTCAAGAAGGGATACACACAGCCAACCAAGATGAAGAGGAGGCTCTCGCATGTAGGCACACCATGCTCACTCCCAACCATTCACTCAAAACCATGAACAAATAATTTCTTAGTAGTTCTTCACATCACAATTCTCCAACCACTGGATAAGAGCAACATGACCAAAATGTTAAATGTCATAACTGATCCTGTGTGCGTTTTGTCTGTGGCAGTGGCAGGAGCTGTGGCAGACATCAACAGGGAGGTGGCGGAGGGGGACTCCCAGACCACCCTACATGCCCTCCAGTCTCCCCTGGCAGGGCTGAGAGGGGTTCTGTCTGAGTGTGCAGACACCTACCAGACACAGCTGGCCCAGCGCCAGGACCTCAACACTACCACTGGTAACCTGGCATACAATCAGCTTATTTATGGCTGTTTGTTCTCCGTACATTACCTTCCCAACTTCTAGCGTGTCATTTACATTTCAGTCATTTATCTCCTTAGCTCTTATGCAGCGCAACTTAGTGCA
Source organism: Oncorhynchus clarkii lewisi (assembly GCF_045791955.1). Taxonomy (NCBI): domain Eukaryota; kingdom Metazoa; phylum Chordata; class Actinopteri; order Salmoniformes; family Salmonidae; genus Oncorhynchus; species Oncorhynchus clarkii. Next base: position 33,327,709 of record NC_092152.1, read on the forward strand.
TTTGCCTTAAGGTAGCTAGGTACGACAACCACATATTACAGTCAACTATTGTGTAAATCATGCAATTGGAGGTTAGTGAGTGATGTTCAGCTGTTTCCTCTAGCAGGCAGCAGTGAGAGTGTGTGTGTGTGATGTCCAGGTGTTGTGTCCTCTGCTGTGTGTGTGTGTGTGTGTGTGTGTGTTTCCTCTGTAGCAGGTGGGAGTGTGTGTGATGTCCGTGTGTTGTTTCCTCTAGCAGGCAGCAGTGAGAGTGTGTGTGATGTCCAGGTGTTGTTTCCTCTAGCAGGCAGCAGTGAGTGTGTGTGTGTGTGTGATGTCCAGGTGTTGTTTCCTCTAGCAGGCAGCAGTGAGTGTGTGTGATGTCCAGGTGTTGTTTCCTCTGCAGCAGTGAGTGTGTGTGTGATGTCCAGGTGTTGTTTCCTCTGCAGCAGTGAGTGTGTGTGTGTGATGTCCAGGTGTTGTTTCCTCTGTAGCAGGCAGCAGTGAGTGTGTGTGTGTGTGATGTCCAGGTGTTGTTTCCTCTGTAGCAGGCAGCAGTGAGAGTGTGTGATGTCCAGGTGTTGATTCCTCTAGCAGGCAGCAGTGTGTGTGATGTCCAGGTGTTTCCTCTGTAGCAGGCAGCAATGAGTGTGTGTGTGTGATGTCCAGGTATTGTTTCCTCTAGCAGGCAGCAGTGAGAGTGTGTGTGATGTCCAGGTGTTGTTTCCTCTAGCAGGCAGCAGTGAGTGTGTGTGGGTGAAACACCGTATCAAGGACAGTTATGACTACTACTACAACCTGGAGAACAGAGAGGGGACCTGGGAGGAGCCAGAGGACTTCACACACAACAGCACACAGCTCCGCAGAGAGGAAATACAGGTCCCTATCATATTTATGTTGGATTCTACATAAGAAATGATGTATTCTTTCTACATTTTACCATTATTTAACTAGGCAAGTCAGTTAAGAACAAATTATTATTTTCAATGACAGAACAACAGATTTTTACCTTGTCAGCTCGGGGATTCGATCTTGCAACCTTGCAACCTTTCAGTTAATGGCCCAATGCTCTAACCACTAGGCTACCTGCCGCCCCCTAAGACATGATGTATTATTCTTGTTGCATGACACAGACCACAAAATATCAGTTAACAGAATAACCTTCTCCATACATAGCACAAAGAACACCACCAGAGACCACACACATGTTCTGAGTCATTTATAATGCATTACACATTAAAACTAATCTAGTGTTGTATGTGTCCTCTTGTCAGAGTGTGGTTGGAGGTGTGACAGCGGAGTATAACAGGGAACAGTTATGGTTGGCCAACGAGACCCTGGTAACCCAGCTACAGGCCAGGATCAGAGGTTACCTGGTGAGAAGAGCTCATGCCCAGAGACTGGACTACCTACTACAACAACAGCCACATGTGGTCCGACTACAGGTACTATACTGTGTCATTTGTTCTACAGTTTAATTATTTGATTTTTTAAAAGTAAAACTAGAATTTAATATTTACAGTTAAAATTCACGTACTGCTTTTGTAGTTTACTCACACACGGATGATTTTAATGTCATGTTGTCTGTGTCTAGGCCTCCTGGAAGGGCTACAAACAGAGGAAGGTATACAAAGACAGACTCAACGTGTTGCAAAGCAACGTGGGGACTGTCGTCAAGGTAACAAGTTAGACTTGGGACTGTGAGCCTTATTTGAAAGTGAGAACATTAGTTTTAAACAGTGAGAAATAGAGTGTCAATAATCAGGAGAGAAGTCACACAGTTTAACCTCAACAGAAACCCACAGCTACGAGTTGCTAACGTTGTTGTTTACCTCTCGGTCCAGCTTCAGTCATTTGTTAAGATGTGGAGAGCTAAACGTAAATACACTCAAAGACTGCAGTATTTCATAGACCATGTGAGTAAAACAACACCTACATAAAAAAATTACAGTTTATGTCATTGAGATGGAGTCATACAATATGACTCCTATTATTCCTCAGTGACATTTACGGAAGATCGATTCCCTTCTGTCTTGTTTGTATGTTCCAGGAGAAAGAAATAGTGAAGATCCAAGCTTTCCTCAAGGCTAACAAAGCCAGAGACGACTACAGAACACTCAGTGAGTTTAGACAGCATTTAATACGTCACACGGTTTCAAAGAAGTTACGATTTCGAAGAGAGATGGAACTACCTGAACTTCTCTGATGCAATGCTAAACATGTGTGTGTCTCTCTCTCTCTCTCTCTCTCTCTCTCTCTCTCTGTCTCTCTGTCTCTCTGTCTCTCTGTCTGTCTCTGTCTCTCTCTCTCTCTCTGTGTCTTTCTCTCTGTGTCTTTCTCTGCCCTGTAGCCGGGGCCCAGGACCCTCCTCTTTCGGTGGTGCGTAAGTTTGTCCACCTGCTGGAACAAAGCAGCCTGGACCTGCTGGAGGAACAGGAAGTGACACGGCTTAGGGAGGAAGTGGTCACGAAAATCCGCTCCAATCAGCAGATGGAGAAAGACCTGAACCTGATGGACATTAAGATCGGCTTACTGGTCAAGAACAGGATCACCCTACAGGTGACATTTGTCTTATGCTGCTGATAACAACTGCTTCTGGAGACAGCACTTTATTGTCTACAATAGTCATACGCCTGCTGCTCAGATACTTTGATAATGCATCCCTGTCTTCTACAACTGGATAGGTGAGAAGGGCCTTTTCCATGCTGCCGCATCTGTTTTTACTGTCTGTCCTCCCAGGATGTGGTGTCCCACAGTAAGAAGCTGAAGAAGAAGAGTAAAGAGGAGCTGGCTGCAGGGGACAGGCAGGGCATCAAGGGCCTCAGCAAAGGCAAACGGAAGAAACTAGAGGCCTACCAGCACCTCTTCTACCTGCTACAGGTCAGTTCAAAACACACACGCTTAAACAGGCACACACACACATACACGCAAACTCTTTTACCCCTAGGTCCTCTCCTGCTCCACAGACCAACCCTTCATACCTGGCCAAGCTGATCTTCCAGATGCCACAGAACAAGTCCACTAAGTTCATGGACACAGTGATCTTCACGCTGTATAACTACGCCTCCAACCAGAGAGAGGAGTACCTGCTGCTCAAACTCTTTAAGACCGCTCTGGAGGAGGAAATCAAGTGAGTGGAACTGTCCACCTGTCCCCAAATCGTACACACCCCTTATACAGTAACTATAGATGGTTTCACCTGGGTGCCTTTGTTTCTCTCAGCTCATTTTTGCTAGCTCATTGGTCAGATAAGGCAACGATGTACAGTAGCACTGTTTATTGCAACAGTCAGTCAACCAGGCTACTAGGGAATCCACTGTTCCCCTTGTTCATAACTCAAGGACCCTCTCCAGTCATATACAGTATTATATATCATTTGTTCTTATATTGTTGTCTGATATTTCCTGATTGAATATAAAGGAATAATAAAGTTGTATGATAAAAAATTATCTCTCTTCTCCACCCCTCCTCAGGTCCAAGGTGGACCAGATCCAGGACATTGTGACCGGGAACCCCACGGTCATCAAGATGGTGGTGAGCTTCAACCGTGGAGCCCGTGGTCACAACACGCTGAGGCAGCTGCTGGCGCCTGTTGTCAAGGAGATCATCGAGGACAAGGGCCTGGGCATCAACACCAACCCTGTGGATGTGTACAAGGCCTGGGTCAACCAGCTGGAGACCAACACTGGAGAGGCCAGGTGGGACACACACTAGTGCCAAGCGATTAACCAACCTTTCAGTTTATTTTCGGTTTTTAAATAACTAGTTGACTGACGGTTCAATTATTTGAATTCCTTTGAGTTTTTCTGTGCACTCAACGTGCCATTTCTCTGGAGAGATTACTCTGAGACGTTAACTCATCATAGTTAAGTGCAGACAATGTTGCAATTAACTACAATGACCAGAATCCATTGCGCCGAAAGCTGCCTGTTCTCATTGGTTCTTGCCGGGCAAGCCTGTGGGGCTGGCAGACCTGTTCTAATTATACCTCAGTGCCGCAGACAGACACGGAGAGGAAGACGGATAGACAAGAGAGGGATAGAGAGCGGTTGCTTAATGTCTCTACCCGACAATACAGCTAATTAATTGATAGTTGTTATTTGGCAGTCTTAAAAGTATGCCTTATCTACTTAGAGGAACTACTGAAATAGTGACTTCGTCAGACCACAGGCAGCTAGCCAGCTAGGCTAGCCTACTAGCCTGGAGGATGACTCTTTTGGGAGCACAGAGATAGATGGCTGGCAGGTTGCTACTGCCTGAGCAGACATGAGATGATGACTAAGAATAGAATAAGTCATCAAATATTTTGTTTATCAATATTTTATTAAAGTAATGTGTTTAAAGGATGGTTTATTAATAAGTGCTATGCAGTAATGAGCAGTCACTACCATCCTTGTGGTTTTATAAATATAATAATAAATTCATCATACTAAAAACATATGTAATATACACAACCCTAATATTTTTATTTGGTAAAGCAATGTCAATAAATGATGCCTTATAAGTGATAGTAATGGGCAGTCATTACCATCAATTGTTTTATTCTGTGTTGTTACAGCATTGAACCCTCGTAATGCATTTATTGTTAGGCCTGGGTTCAAATACTATTTAGGGTATTTCAATCATTTTCAAAGACCTTTGGAAGTAAGTATTTAGATATGATTTATTTGAAAATACACTGACTCAAATACACTCCCATGTATTTAACCAAGGCATTTGAAAATAGTATTTGAAATAAGTATTTGAAAATACTTTCCAACAGTCGGGCCCCATTATTAGACAATACTCAAATACACAGAAAATAAGTATATCAAATTCACATGTATTTGAACCAGGTCTGACCTGCACATACACACATTGACCTAACTGTTGTCCCCGCTCTCTTAGTAAACTGCCCTACGAGGTGACCCCGGACCAGGCCATGTCACACAAGGAGGTGTGCGCCAAGCTGGAGTCCTCCAGTCAGGCGCTGCGGACGGCCACAGACAAAGTGCTCAACTCCATTGTGTCGTCACTGGATAACATTCCGTATGTCTCAGGCCCTTTTGGAATTCTTTAAAAATGCAGCCGTCTTTCTTTCCTTTTTTATTTCTTGATGCAGTCACTGATCTGACATGAGTGGTTCTGTAAAAGCCTTGTAGCAGAACTCCAATAGTGATAGATCAGCGATCACTCCAAGGGAGGATGGAAGGATGCATTTTGAAAGGTGAAGCTGTATGGGAACAGGACTAGAAAACATCCTGTCAGGGCAGAAACCCAAACTGCCAGGCTGCGCCCCAAATTACACCCTGTGCACTAGAAAGGGAAGAATCCCATTTGGGAGGCAACCCTGTGGTGTGTTTATGGAAGGGTAAACAAAACAGTGCTTATAGAGGGTTAGAAACCATCCATGTTACTGGTTTAGACAACTGTTGACTCCATACTCTGCTGTGCTCAATTTACTCCAAGGGGGCAACCATGGTATTATTTTATACAACTGCCCAAAATACACCCCTCATTCTGAAATGTTCACAGTCTGCATTTTTATGTTATTGCTTCCTATCATTTGTGCATCAAATCACTGTGTTGTGTATCTATGTAATGCCTGTCAATTTCACACGATCTCCATGTTTTGTTTTGCATGTAGCTATGGCATGAGATACATTGCAAAGGTCCTAAAGCATTCCCTTCATGAAAAGTTCCCTGACGCTACAGAGGATGAGTTGTTGAAGGTATAAGACCGGAGTATTACATGTGATATTAGATCGTTCCTTTGCCGTTCGTATACCTTCCATGTATGTTGCTGATGTTGTTATGGGTATTGTTATGGTTCCTCTAGTGTTCACTGACACGGTAGTCATCCAGCTCGCACTGATTAATACAGGTCCTTAGATATAACAGCCCTTTGGGAAGCTATGCAGCTACGTTTAACAGAGGGGGTGTGTGTGTGTGTCGGCTGTCAGATTGTAGGGAACCTGCTGTACTACCGCTACATGAACCCAGCCATAGTGGCTCCAGACGGCTTCGACATCATCGACATGTCAGCCGGAGGTCAGCTCCACTCTGACCAGCGTCGTAACCTGGGCTCCGTGGCCAAGATGCTGCAGCATGCCGCCGCCAACAAGCTGTTCGAGGCAGACAATGCCCACATGATCTCCATGAATAACTACATCTCCCAGACCTACCAGAAGTTCAGGTGAGAGTAAAGAACTACAACTCCCAAGACTATTGGATAAGGTTCACTTTCACTCCGTATAAAACTGCTCAGAGAAATGTTCCATCTAATGAAGCAGAAGGGAATCCTTTAAGACAGAGCGGGCTGTAGCGGTAAAGTCAGAACAGGGTTAAGTTGACGTGAGCCAAAGGTGAGCCGGGAGAAAGAGGAAGTGTCTGTGTGAAAGTGCAGAAGTCGGCAAGGAAAGTGGGGTAGTGTGTCTTCACTCAAACTCAAGACACACACACACTCAAACACACACAGAGCGAGAGAAAGGGACACAGTTGTGTTCCCAGAGTTCTGCCCCTCCCTCCAAACAGTTGACTCATCTTGTTTGGAAATCAATTTGAACTACAGTCACTGAAAACCACAACTGTCAATTTTCTTGAAGAAACCCTGATTCAACAGGATATGTTTTGTCTTTAAGCTGATTTCAATATTATTTGTTGTTTTGTTTATTTTGGGGTAGATATCAGAAATATATGGTTCCTTGTAAACTGATAATATTACTATTACAAATGTGTCCAGTTATCTGGGTCTCCCGAGTGGCACAGTGGTTTAAGGCACTACAGCCGTCACTACAGACACCCTGGTTCGAATCCAGGCTGTATCACAACCAGCCGTGATTGGGAGTCCCATAGGGCGGCGCACAATTGGCCCAGCGTCGTCTGGGTTTGGCCGGTGTAGGCCGTCATTGAAAATAAGAATTTGTTCTTAACTTACCTAGTTAAATCATTTTTTTTTTAATTAAATCTTCCTGGTGTGGTAGTAATCAACCTGAATGCTTTGATCATGTCTGGCAGGGTGTTTTTCCAGGCTGCGTGTGACGTCCCCGAGCCAGAGGAGAAGTTTAACGTGGATGAGTACTCTGACATGGTGACTCTGAGCAAGCCTGTCATCTACATCTCTATAGATGAGATCATCAACACACACTCGGTAAGCCCAGGCTATGGGTGCATCCCAAATGGCACCCTGTTTCCTATATAGTGCACTAACTTTGACCAGGGCTTTGACCTGAGCTCTATGGGCCCTGGTCAAAGGTAGTGCGCTATTTAGGGAATAAGGTTCCGTTTGGGACGTGAACTAGGACTCTACTGCCCCTCTATGGAACCTACTGCCCCCCTTCTCTTATCTCCATCCCCTGGGTAAGGGAGTGGTAATGGTGACAGACCTCTTGTATATAACGCAGGACATCAGAGGTTCTAGACTTCTCAGATGAGAGACGGATGAAGGGCTGAGATTGATTTGACGGACTCTAGAAGAACAGGGCTGACCTCATGAACTGTTATCTCACACAGAGCTTGCATGCATCTTGAGCTGGAGAGGCCTAGGGTTGGAGAAAAGCGTGTCTAGTAGATAACACAAAAGTGATGTGTGTATTGTGTGTGTCCTAGCTGGTGTTAACTATGTTGTGTGTCCTAGCTGGTGTTAACTATGTTGTGTGTCCTAGCTGGTGTTAACCGTGAGTGTGTGTGTGTCGTAGCTGGTGTTAACTATGTGTGTCCTAGCTGGTGTTAATTGTGAGTGTGTGTCCTAGCTGGTGTTAACCGTGAGTGTGTGTCCTAGCTAGTGTTAACTGTGAGTGTGTGTCCTAGCTAGTGTTAACTGTGAGTGTGTGTCCTAGCTAGTGTTAACTGTGAGTGTGTGTCCTAGCTAGTGTTAACCGTGAGTGTGTGTCCTAGCTAGTGTTAACCGTGAGTGTGTCCTAGCTAGTGTTAACTGTGAGTGTGTGTCCTAGCTACTGTGATTAACCATGTGGCCTAGCTACTGTGATTAACCATGTGTGTGTCCTATCTACTGTGATTAACCGTGTGTGTGTCATATCTACTGTGATTAACCGTGTGTGTGTCCTAGCTACTGTGATTAACCGTGTGTGTGTCCTAGCTACTGTGATTAACCGTGTGTGTGTCCTAGCTACTGTGATTAACCGTGTGTGTGTCCTAGCTACTGTGATTAACCGTGTGTGTGTCCTAGCTACTGTGATTAACCGTGTGTGTGTCCTAGCTACTGTGATTAACCGTGTGTGTGTCCTATCTACTGTGATTAACCGTGGGTGTGTGTCCTAGCTACTGTGATTAACCGTGTGTGTGTGTCCTAGCTACTGTGATTAACCGTGTGTGTGTCCTAGCTACTGTGATTAACCGTGTGTGTGTCCTAGCTACTGTGATTAACCGTGTGTGTGTGTGTCCTAGCTACTGTGATTAACCGTGTGTGTGTGTGTCCTAGCTACTGTGATTAACCGTGTGTGTGTGTCCTAGCTACTGTGATCAACCGTGTGTGTGTGTCCTAGCTACTGTGATCAACCATGTGGCCTAGCTACAGTGATTAACCGTGTGTGTGTCCTAGCTACTGTGATTAACCATGTGGCCTAGCTACAGTGATTAACCGTGTGTGTGTGTCCTAGCTACTGTGATTAACCGTGTGTGTGTGTCCTAGCTACTGTGATTAACCGTGTGTGTGTGTGTCCTAGCTACTGTGATTAACCGTGTGTGTGTGTGTCCTAGCTACTGTGATTAACCGTGTGTGTGTGTGTCCTAGCTACAGTGATTAACTGTGTGTGTGTGTCCTAGCTACAGTGATTAACCGTGTGTGTGTGTGTCCTAGCTACAGTGATTAACCGTGTGTGTGTGTGTCCTAGCTACAGTGATTAACCGTGTGTGTGTCCTAGCTACTGTGATTTAACCGTGTGTGTGTGTCCTAGCTGGTGTTGGAGCACCTGGAGGCCATCTCCCCCGACCACAACGACCTCCTGCATGAGCTGCTGGAGGACCTGGGGGACGCGCCTGATGTGGAGGCACTGCTGGGTACCACACACACCACCATACCTCTTACACGCCACACTTCCTCCCAGACATTAGAAGATCCATTTACAGGACAGAATCCTAATTTGTGATAAGCATGTACACACAGTCTCAGAATGAGTCAGGAAGCTGCCTGCAGGGAGAGCTAAGCATGTTTGTCTTTTCTCCAGGTGAAGGAGCCGTGGATCCTAACCATCCCAACAAGGAGAGCACCCTGAGTCAGCTGGCTAAGACGGAGATCTCCCTCACACTCACCAGCAAGTTTGAGCTTCTGGAGGGAGATGACAAGGACACGAAGGGCTTGATGATGAAGTAAGAGTCTGGATGAGTCCCCAATGGCACCCTATTCCCTATATAGTTGATCTCTTATTGACTCTCCATTATGGTGACCTACTAGAATCTCCATCCACACACAGAGACTGCCAGGGTTGGGGAGTAACGGATTACATGTAATCCGTTACATGTAAGGGATTACAAAAAAAGGGTAACTAATCCATTGTTACCAGCTACAATATTGTAATCCGATTACAGATACTTGAAATACTAGATGATTCATTTGAGGATTACTTATAAATTCAGAAAGGATGTTTGCCCATAAAAATATATCACACTGTTTTCTCAATGACATTCAAATCAGCATTGAAAAAAGGTGCAAGTTTGTTCTACCTGAGCGAGTCTGACCACAAGTCAGAGACCACTATGACACACCAAATGTGTTTGATGGATTGTGGGAAAAGAGCAGGAATAGGCTTTTGTAGTCTACAGTCCAAGCTATGTCTTCCAATGGTACGACTGCTGTCCGCATCCAAAGATTATCCAACTGGAATAAACGCTTGGAGTTAAGTATGACAGCAGTGGTGTAGTCTGCGGCGATATGGATATAACTTATTATTGCTATCTACATAGCGCATTTATGTGAATCACACTGCTGCTCTCTCATTTAGCTATTTGTGCCTTACGGATTGTGGTTGTTGTGGATGACTGTTCACAAATCTAAATGTGTATTTGAACCCAATAATGGTTGAATTCAAGAAGTTTAAGCTGCCTATCAACCATTGTTTTTGAAACCAGTGGTCAGCCAGTGAAAAATGTGTTTTTTGCAACAGCTGCATAGTGCGGATCCCAGCCTGTAGAATAAAAGTGGGGCTTTTATTGCTCAATCTAATTCAAACTCATAAAAAAAAAATCCACAGGCCTAATGGATACATGCTCTCAACTCACACACTTTTGATAGACTTAAAGGGGCAATCTGTAGTTGTTAGATATATTCATGTAAAGATGTAATTTAATCATATTATTATATGTAGTAGAAATCGATGGGTTAGAAGAAGCCTACATAACCAACCCATAAAGTTACATTTAACATCCATATATGGCCAGCTATGTAAACTTTAACATTGATTGACATTGATGTCATTCAATTGGTAACATACAATTTTGTCTTCTTCTAATGCCGCTTAAGGGGAAAGTAATCTAAAAGTAACCGAATGTAATCAGATTACGTTACTGAGTTTGGGTAATCCAAAAGTTATGTTACTGATTACAATTTTGGACAGGTAACTAGTAACTAATGGATTACATTTGGAAAGTAACCTACCCAACCCTGGAGACTGCACAGTGAGCTGTTTTGTACTGACCAAGCTAACTTGGAAGAAGCCAGAAGAAACACTGTTTCAATGCTGTGTTATGACGTTCCAGTAGGTACATACATAAATAACCACAGTGGGTATTTCTCAGTGACAGCTCTACGTGCTCTTTCCTGCTCCACTACCACTTCCTGTCCTGACATTTTTAGCCCATTTCTTGCTCTTCCTTGAGAAGGCTGTGTTTAAAAGACAGCCTCTGTTCTGCTGATGTGAATGTTTACATCATGTTTCCTGCGACATGAGCACCAATAATCACGACTAATCATGTGGTCAGGAAAACCTCCTGGTGCTACCTATGATACTATAGATGGTATCTCTAGACAACTCTGTTCATCTGACCTACAGTAGTTGAGATGTTCAGGATGTCAACCCTCCAGCTCTGCTTTCTCAGGCTCTGTGTCCCAAATGGCACCCCTACTCTTTATAGTGCGCTACTTTTGACCAGGGCCATATAAAGGGAATAGGTTGCCGTTTGGGAGGCATACAGAGTGTCACTGTAGTCCTGGTAAGTGTCGGTCCACCATGCACTGGGTCAGTAAAAAGGAAATGTGTTTGAGTTGCGTCATGCCCTACTGCAGGGTCATGGAAACTCCAGCGGGACAGTGACATGTCCATTGTGTGTGTGTGTTAGCATAGCAAGATGTTTGCTCTCCCCCTGAGCCCAGTGCAAAGCAGAGGCCAGAGCTCAACGCACTACCAAATCAACAAGACTTAAATGTTTGAGGAGAGCTACGCTGTTTAGTTGAAAAGACATAATCCTTTTTAATCCGTCTCCATCTACCTCTCTCTCGGTCTCTCTCTCTCTCAGAACTAAGAAGCTGATAGTAGATGTGATCAGCATCCAGCCAGGAGACACACTCCCAGAGACCCTTGAGACCCCGGCCTCTGCCCTCCAGGTGATGTCATAATGATGAACCCTACACAGCCCAGCCAACCACACACCTCAAATAGCCTACTTCTCTATCAGTGGTTTTATTTTTATGCTTTTCCCTTTGTGTCATGCCGGAGTGGGAAAGAGTGGACTGACTAGACATGCTAACCTTCCTTTCTGTTTTTGTGTGTCTGCCTCTTCCTACCTGTGCTGTCCTGTAGGAGTGTGAGCATTCTAAGGTGGTGGCACTGCGTGCGGTGCAGGACGCCCAGACCCCGGAGGGACTGAAGAGCAGCCAGGCGGTGCTGGAGGACAGACAGCTGCCTCTGGAGCAGAAGAAGAGGAAGATCCTCCGCAACCTCCGAACCCTGGAGCAGGCTGGCCTGGTCACCGCTAGCAACAAGTACCAGGACCTCATCAACGACATTGCCAAGGTACACATGCGCACAAACACACACACAGAGACACAAGCACACTGATGGCCTTCAGCGTTTGTGTTGTAGATGACCAATCATGTCCCTTCTGCGTGTGATTGACAGGACATTCGTTACCAGAGACGCTACAGACAGAGGAGGAGGGCGGAGCTGGTGAAGCTCCAGCAGGCACTGAGCGCGCTCAACTCCAAGACAGCCTTCTATCAGGACCAGACCAACTACTACGACACTTACATCAAGACCTGCCTCGACAACCTCAACAGGAAGTGAGTGTTCCCTACAAAACCCATCCCTCGCCACTAAGTCGAAGTTCACCCGACCTTCACAAACACTGTACAGGGCCTTGCAAGTCAACAACGATCTAGAGATGGAGAGGATGGATTGGTTTGGAATTGGGCCATATGGGCTAGTGTTGAAATACATTGTCATTGCTCTTGGTCCCATTCAAAACTTGATGTGTTAAGTATGTGTTTGTGTGACTTCCATGCGTGTGTCTTATCTGGCGCGTGTCTGTGTGTCCACAGGAACACGCGGCGGTCCATCAAGCTAGAAAGGAAGGTGGAGGAGAAGGGCAGTAAGAAGTGGAAGCATCAGTCTCTGAAGTATACGGCTGCCCGACTGCACGAGAAGGGAGTGATCCTGGAGATAGAGGGGCTGCAGACCAACCAGTGAGTGGAGCAGCACTGAGGATAGCTGGTCCTAGCTAGCTTAGCATTGTGCAGTGACATCAGCTTCCTGAAACCAGAGTAGTATTCATTTGTACACACAATTTCAAACCATAGCAAAATGTTATGCAACAGACAAACGTTTTACAACGAATAGCCAGGGTTTTGTGATTCAGAGGTAGTGTGTGGTTGACTTGGAGTATAGGTGGGTGTGATGTTTAACCAAACTGATGCGTGCGCATCTTCGGGGCGAAACGGAGGTTGGCTTAGAATCATATGATTGACAACATGTAAACTATATTTTGTCTGCAAATGTTTATTGAAAACATGCATTTGTCTCTCGAATACATTGTTACAGTTGTTAGCTAGCTAGTTAGCAAATTGTTGCCATATTATCATAGACATGACATCAGTCAAAACACCTCAATACAAGGCATGGTATCAAGAACAAGTGACCTATGATTCCCCACATGGCAGCTTCTTGTCATTGTTGCTAGCTATCTGACTGTTCAGAATCATAACAGCAGATGGCCTTCTACCCCTGCGATGCATGTGCAGCATTTTCGTGACGTTGTCAGACAACCCGCCTATGGACACCAAATGTGAACATGGTATTGAATCCTGAAGTGAGTTGGTACCATACTGGGTCTCGGGTATTGTGGTAGTCAAGGGAACATTCTCCAACACTTTCATAGCTTCATTTCATTTCTTTCATAGCTTTCACCAAACAGATCAGTGATAACATGAAATAAAGGGAGAAAGGAAGGATGGTAAAGTATTTGGACGGGGACAAGGGCATGTCTTTGATGTGAGGAGTGAGCTGTATTAGCTCTGTGTGAGATGGGGTTTGGAGGAGCTACCTCATTAAGGGACATTGTCCATACAGAAGCCCACCGTGTTCTGTCTCACTCTTTCTCTCTTGTTTCTCTCTGTCTCTGTTTTTTTTGCTCTATCCCCCACTTTCGCTCCTTCACTTTCTCTCACTCTCCCTCTCGCTCTCCGAACACTCGCTCCTGTCCTTCATGTTTTGGTCAGGCTGTTCTAGCTAGAGTGGCGCTGAGGAGAGCCAAAGTCGGCTCCTCACTGCTCTGTGGGAGTTCCAGGTCATGTCAAAGTGGAAACTGAGAGCTAGTATCTAGAAGGCATCGCTATGTCCTCTTTAAAGCCAGTTAAACACACTACACTATGGCCCAATATCGTCAATGCATTTCAGAAACCTTTTGAGAAAATTGGATATCTAAGCTTATATTTCTGATCATACTATTTCTCACAATTGACATTAAATGTTATGCCAAAACAAGTCTGTCTGACATTGTGACCTTAACCAACTCTAGTCCTGCTATTGTCTTATCTGTGTCTGTATCCTGTCTTTTCATTTGATTAATTCAATTGCATGTATTTGTCTTTTCTCTCAGGTTCAAAAATGTAATGTTTGACATCTCTCCCAGTGAGGAAGTTGGAGACTTTGAGGTGAAGGCCAAGTTCATGGGAGTTGAGATGGAAAAGGTCCAACTCCATTTCCAGGTGATGCTTTTCTCCCAAATGACGACGACTCATGGTTGTCAAGGCTCCTCTCTGTCATGCTGACAGACTGATAGTTTCGTGTCCCTGTCTGTTGACTAGGACATGTTTCTGTCTGTTGACTAGGACATGTTTCTGTCTGTTGACTAGGACATGTTTCTGTCTGTTGACTAGGACATGTTTCTGTCTGTTGACTAGGACATGTTTCTGTCTGTTGACTAGGACATGTTTCTGTCTGTTGACTAGGACATGTTTCTGTCTGTTGACTAGGACATGTTTCTGTCTGTTGACTAGGACATGTTTCTGTCTGTTGACTAGGACATGTTTCTGTCTGTTGACTAGGACATGTTTCTGTCTGTTGACTAGGACATGTTTCTGTCTGTTGACTAGGACATGTTTCTGTCTGTTGACTAGGACATGTTTCTGTCTGTTGACTAGGACATGTTTCTGTCTGTTGACTCTGTTCCGTGTAGGACCTCCTCCAGCCGTAGTTCCATAGTTGTTTAAAATATATATTTTATTTTATGATCGTAGAACCATAGTTGACTGTTGTCCCTGTCTGTCACTGTCCCTATCTAGGATCTGCTCCAGCTGCAGTACGAGGGAGTGGCGGTGATGAAGATGTTTGACAAAGCCAAAGTCAACGTCAACCTGCTCATCTTCCTCCTCAACAAGAAGTTCTATGGAAAATGAGGGATTATTGAACCAAAGATGGAGGGGAAAAGATTGAGTGGGCATAGGTGTGAAAGAATTGTGTGCCTTTTGACAAAGCAAGAATTGAGATAGGATGTTTGAATGGTGGTTAACGTGTTATGTTCGTCTGACTGGCCACCCTCAGGCTGGTGAGCCACACACACACACACACACATTTTATGAATCACTTTATACCAAAATGAAGCTCACATTGAAATGGGTTTGTTGCTTTTATTGTCATGTTATATCTGTTGCTTAATTATTGTATTTTTTTATGTTCAGTTTTCCACTGGGTAATTAATTGTACATGGAATATATTTTTCAAAAGTATATTATAATGGCATTTACATTTTATATGTAGAAGTTATATACGGTGCATTCAGAAAGTATTCAGACCCTTTGACTTTTTCCACATTTTGTTACTTTACAGCCTTATTGTAAAATGTATTAAATACCACATAATGACAAAGCAAAAACAGGTTTTTAGACATTTTTGCCAATTTATTAAAAAGAAAAAACTGAAATAATACATTTACTAAAGTATTTGAACCCTTTACTCCGTACTTTGTTGAAGCACCTTTGGCAGCGATTACAGCCTCGAGTCTTCTTTGGTATAACGCTACAAGCTTGGCGCACATGTATTTGGGGAGTTTCTGCCATTCTTCTCTGCAAATCCTCTCAAGCTCTCAGGTTGGAATGGGAGCGTCACTGCACAGCTATTTTCAGGTCTCTCCAAAGATTTTCGATTGGGTTCAAGTCCGGGCTCTGGCTGGGCCACTCAAGAACTTTAAGAGACTTGTCCCGAAGCCACTCCTGCGATGTCTTGGCTGTGTGCTTGACCCTTCACCCCAGTCGGAGGTCCTGAGCGCGCTGGAGCAGGCTTTCATCAATGATCTCTCTGTACTTTGCTCTGTTAATCTTTCCCTCAATCCTGAATAGTCTCTCTGTCCCTGCTGCTGAAAACCACCCCCACCGCATGATGCTGCCACCACCATGCTTGACGCTGCCACCACCATGCTTGACCATAGGGATGGTTGCCAGGTTTCCTCGAGACGTGACACTTGGCATTCAGGCATAGAGTTCAATCTTGATGTAATCAGACCAGAGAATCTTGTTTCTCATGGTCAGAGAGTCTAAGTGCCTTTTCATAACTCTAAGCGGGCTGTCGTACATTTTACTGAGGAGTGGCTTCCGTCTGGCCACTCTACCAGACGGAATGTTCTCCCATCTCCACAGATGCACTCTAGAGCACTCTAGAGCTCTGTCAGAGTGACCATCGAGTTCTTGGTCACCTCCCTGACAAAGGCCTTTCTCCACCTATTACTCAGTTTGGCTGGGTGGCCAGCTCTAGGAAGAGTCTTGGTGGTTGCAAAACCTCTTCCATTTAAGAATGATGGAGGCCACTGTTCTTTGGGACCTTCAATGCTGCAGACCGTTTTTGGTACCCTTCCCCAGATCTGTGCCTCGACCCAATCCCCTCGGTGCTCTACAGTCAATTTCGTCGACCTCATTGCTTGGTTTTTGCTCTGACACTTTATATAGACAGGTGTGTGCCTTTTCCAAAGCATGTCCAATCAATTGAATTTACCGCAGGTGGACTCCAAGTTGTAGAAACATCTCAATAATGATAAATTGAAACAGGATGCACCTGAGCTCAATTTCGAGTCTCATAGCAAAGGGTCTGGATACTTATGTAAATAAGGTATTTCTGTTTTCTTCAAAGCTGTTTTGGCTTTGTCATTATTGGGTATTGTGTGTAGATTGACGAGGAAAACAATACATTTTATCCATTTTAGAATAAGGCGGTAACGTAACAAAATGTGGAAAAAGTCCAGGGGTCTGAATACATTCCAAATGCACTGTAAGTAAACACATTGTTATTGTCAAAAAAAAGTTTTTTTTTTGTAAAAAAAAGAATGTGTTTGGAATTAGATGTGTACAATGCACTATTGCCTAATGGTCAGAATGGGAGATTAGACCGCAACATTCCTATCCAGCTATAGCCAGCATGGAATGAAGTACAGTAGTTAACCAGTGCCTTTTTAATCTACATACAGTAAATTGGGATGCTGTGTATCTTTTAAAGACTATTAATGAAGTTATTCTTCCTAGTTTCACTGCTTTTTAGAAAGATTATACTGTCAAGTATAAATTAAAATAATTTCAAATGTTTTAATGAGGTTAAATCAAAATAACTGATTTTTCTTGTTAGTTTTTATAACAATCACAGTTTTTATAACAATCACAGTGCTATAAGAAAATGATTTTAAAATAATTGTGTGGTCATCAAATAAATAATAAAGCCTGATTTGTTTTTTAACTGTCATTTAGTGTCACCCCAGCATGTTCGAGACACCTGGTCCAAGATAGTAGTTTACGTCACTGAATAGAAATTATCTAATAAATCCTATATATTAATCACTTGATAGTAGACGAGGCTTTTTACGACCCCTCTATTGATGGAGTCAGCCTTTTCAAATCCAACATGTATTTTAATTGGCTCTAAGCGCTGACAGATGGCTGTCTGCTGTTTCCCTCACGCTTGCCTGTATAGTTAATTTAGGGGAACAGTGATTTACAGCCATGGTTAATTGGTTATTCGCGACTTTTTGGCTCTCCAAACTTCAGCCTATGTGCCTTACACAATGGTAAGTAATATGTCTTTAGTTGTTTTGCTTCTGTGTTTATTTTAGCAGTTTAACATTGAAATTATGATACAAAAAAGCTGATTTCATTTGTCGCATCCATGTACAGAATTTTGAGAAAATGTGTTTGTATATTGTCAACATATGAACTAACCCTCGGACTCAAACTGCTACTTGCAGAGCAATATCCACGGGTTTTCCCGCAGAGGGCGCATAGACAGCGGCGGCAATGAGTTATGACCAGTTGTGTAATGTACTTGAAGTGTATTTAAGTACCACTTAAGTCGTTTTTGGTCATCTGTACTGTACTATTTATATTTTTGGCAACTTTTAATTCACTACATTCCTAAAGAAAACGTTGGAATGTGCCCCTGGCTATCCATACATTAAAATAATAAAATTGTGCTTTCAGTTTGCTTAATATAAGAAATTTGAAATTATTTATACTTTTACTTTTTTTTTTTTTTTACAGTATTTTTGCAATTACATTTACTTTTAATACTTAATATATAAAATAATATATTAGACTTAAGTATTTTACTGGGTGACGTTTCAGTCATTTTCTATTAAGGTATCTTTACTTTTACTCAAGTATTGGGTCATTTTTCCACAACTGATTGACAAACTTTTTTGTGCGCAGTATATATATATATATATATACCTTGAACCTGGTAGGACAGCACACGGAGCAAACTTAGGGAGAGTAGGGTAAGTTGAGTAACTTTTTTTACCTTCAGCATCACAATGTCAAGAAATGCATAGTATTCTTTCTAACAAAGATATCTACATATATCTCAGGCTGTTGTGTCCCTAGAAATAATCAGAATTCATGTAAAAAATACACTACATGGCGGATTTGTGGATTTGGCTATTTCAGCCACACCTGTTGCTGACAGAAGTTTAAAATCAAGCACACAGCCATGCAATCGCCATAGACGAACACTAGCAGTAGAATGGCCTTACTGAAGAGGTCAGTGACTTTCAACGTGGCACTGTCATAAGATGGCACTTTTCCAACAAGTCAGTCAATAAAATGTCTGCCCTGCCAGAGCTGCCCCGGTCAATGCGAAGTGGCGGGCCACACAAGCGCACAGAATGGACAGCCGAGTGCTGAAGCGCATAAAAATTGTCTGTCCACGGTTGAAACACTCATGACCGAGTTCCAAATTGCCTCGAAGCAATGTCAACACAATAAATGTTTCTTGAAGTGGGTGTCCATGGCTGAGCAGCCGCGCACAAGCCTAAGATCACCATGCGCAATGCCAAACATTGGCTAGAGTGGCGTAAAGCTTGCTGCTAGTGGAAATGCGTTCTCTGGAGTGATGAATCACACTTCACCATCTGGCACCCCACCAGACGGATCTGGGCTTGACAGATGCCGACTGCGTGCCAGGCTTAATTGCCCAACATCAGTGTCCCAGGTAACAACAATGTTCAAACATCTAGTGGAAAGCATTGCCAGAAGAGTGGAGGCTGTTATAGCAGCTAAGGGGGGACCAACTCCATGTTAATGCCCATGATTTTGGAATGAGATGTTTTGAGCAGGTGTCCGTTTGCTTTTGGCCATGAAAGAAAATGGTCTCTTGGACCAGCACCATCACCCATTGTCACAGGACACCATTATCTACTTTGTACATCGGGACGGGGTAAGCTGCGCTGCCTCGGGATAAGTGGGTAATGGTGTCCTGTGGCAGTAGGTGATGGTGCTGGTTGGTTAAATTAATAGAATTGGGGTGTGGTGTATTGTATGCCTACATTCAAATATAGATTCTGTTCAATATCACTTACCCTTCCATTTCTTGACCAGTTGTCGTTTCGATGTGCCAATTCGGAGGCAAGTTCTCTGCATTTGAAGGTGATTTGACGTCTTCCTTCTCTCACTTCCTTGGCTGCTCTTTGAAGAATCTCAGTGGGGGGGGGGGGGGGGGCTAGACCCCTGCTTGTTTTACGTTTGTATACACGGGGCGGGACATGTTTTCTCAGTAACATTAAAAAATGAACAAAATTGAGTTCATATGCATACAGTGCAAAAATACTATGGATGTCAGGCATAAAACACACTAAATGTGATCATCCTTTGTATGGTGGCCATTGGCTCAACTTACCCCATGGCAAACATTTTGACTGTTACCCAACACAACTGCAAGGAAGCACTTTTGCTAGGTTTAAGACCTCATGTTGTAGATTATAGAGAGCCCAACTGATGTATAAACAATCTTAAATTATCTACTTTGGTTTAGATACAAGCATTATGAAACCTCTAACACATTCATTTGACTTTGTAAAAATCGGTTTTGGGGACCTAACTTGCTTATCACTTTTTCTGTGTTTTTTTTTCTTTCACAAACTCAATGAAATGATGACCTTTTCTTAAATGCTAGTCTACTGGTATGTACAATTCTACAAATGCTTTGTTGCTGCAACTGTATATTGAGTAATGTCGTTAGCGTGCACTACATGGACTGAGTGTAGAAAACATTAAGAACACATTCCTAATATTGAGTTGCAATCCCTTTGCCCTCAGAACAGACTCAATTCATCAGGCATGGACTCTACAAGGTGTCAAAAGTGTTCCACAGGGATGCTGGCCCATGTTGACTCCAATGCTTCCCACAGCTGTGTCAAGTTGGCTGGTAGTGGATCTCTAATCCGAATAGCTTGTTCCATCTCATCCCACAGATGCTCAATTGGATTGAGATCAGCTGAATTCACAGGCATGTTTGTGGAACTATTCCTAGACAATCCTAGCCTTGTGGCATTATTCTGTAGTGAAAAAAAACTATTCACAGATGGATACACTGCTGCCATGAAGGGATGCACCTGATTTGGCAATGTGTTCAGATATCCTGTGGCATTCAAACGTTGCTCCACTTTTATCAAAGGGACCAATGTGTTCCATGAAAACACACCACCACCACCAGCCTGCAATGTTGACACACGGTATGATGGATGCATGTACGAAGTGCTTTTCACCATACCCTAGTCCTCCCATCAGCGTAAAACAGCAGGAACCGGGATTCATCAGACCTGGCAATCCAGTGTTTTTGATCCTTAGCCCACTGCAAATGCAGTATTTTGCTGAAAGAAGGTTGTCGATGAGTTGTGCATTATTTTATGAATCACAATTCGTGTCAGCCTCCTTTGTCCTCTCATCAATTACCTGTTTTTGACCACTGGCCTGCCGTTGGTTGGATGTCCTTTGGGTGGTGGACCATTCTTGATACACACAGGAAACTGTTGAGCTTGAAAAATCCAGCAGTGTTGCAGTTCTTAACACACTCAAACCGGTGTGTCTGTCACCTACTACCAGACCCCGTTCAAAGATACTTCAATGTTTTGTCTTGCCCATTCACCCTCTGAATTTAGGCTGAAAAATTCCCTTCATCTACACTGATTGAAGTGGATTTAACAGGTGACCTCAATAAGGGTTCATAGCTTTCACCTGGTCAGTCTATCTTATGGAAAGGGCATGTTTTGTACACTCGGTGTATATGACAATGTCTATTACTATGTACTCCACATTTGAAGAAATGGTCCATATTGTCATGCTGTGTTTCAAAACCACAGTATTAACATGCACAGTAAATCTCTACACATTTCAAGTTTGGTATAGAAGTAGTTGCCGGTTGTCTGATTTTTTAAAAGGATAATATCAGTCAAACTTTTAGTGTTTGTTTCATTAGTCCACTGTTGATACAGTCTAAAATGTTTTGCATGTCAGCAATTTTTTTAATCCAATTAGGCAAGTCAGTTAAGAACAAATTCTTATTTACAAAGATGGCCAAAACACGGACGACACTGTGCGCTGCCAGATGTGATTCAGCCTGGAAGCGAACCAGGGACTGTAGTGATGCCTCTTGCCCTGAGATACAGTGCCTTAGAATGCTGCGCCACTCGGAAGCACTCAAACAATAAAGTTTTCAGGATATAGAACTTTCAAAATACAGAAAGAGTCACAGTATGATGCGTATTTTGAAAACCTGCTGACATGCAAAACATTTTGGGACCGTATCAACAGTGGACTAATGAAACACATTTTTGAGTGTAATTTTCCTTTAACTCGCTTCTCAATATAGCCCAAGTAACCTAGATATGTACAGGAAGTTTTACATTGTACACCCAATGTTACATTATATTCAGATCTTATAACTTCAAAGGAAAAAAGTTACAAGGTTGAATGTGTTTATTTAAATGTCTTTGTTTGAACAGTCATATTTTGTTATTTAAGATACCTTGAACTGTTATCAAATAAACAGCAAAAAGACACAGTTCATGGTAAAAACTTTAGCATTTTTTAACAATACAGCACCTAGAATGTGTCATGAGTATGTAAGACATGGTTTAAAGTGCATGGAAGTACAAGTGGTATTTGGTTAGTGGTTATGGGATCAAAGTTCCACTAAAGGGAGGTTTTGTTGGGCAACACGGTGAGGATCTGGTTCTCTTATTCACTTTGTTGTCTTCTCCTCCGCTGTAGCCTTCTCCTCCTCTGTAGCCTTTTCCTCCTCTGTAGCCTTCTCCTCCTCTGTAGCCTTCTCCTCCTCTGTAGCCTTCTCCTCCTCTGTAGCCTTCTCCTCCTCTGTAGCCTTCTCCTCCTCTGTAGCCTTCTCCTCCGCTGTAGCCTTCTCCTCCGCTGTAGCCTTCTCCTCCTCCGTAGCCTTCTCCTCCTCCGCTGTAGCATTCTCCTCCGCTGTAGCCTTCTCCTCCTCCGTAGCCTTCTCCTCCGTAGCCTTCTCCTCCTCCGTAGGCTGCTTCTCCTCCATAATCTCCTCCATAATCTCCTCCTCCACCACCACCTTCTCCTCCACCACCTTCTTCTCCTCCTTGTCATCAGGGCACAGCTCTGAAATACAGAGAAAGTGTGAGGATATTCAGTGGCGACCCGTCATTCGGGGCAGGTGGCGCCCCACCTGTTTAGCAAAAAAATGGTGTAATTGTTTTGCATGTTATTTGGGCATGAATACGTGTCACACATCAGTTTGCAAACAATGTAAAAAAAAGATATCATTCAGTTAATAAAGCCGCATACAAACTTGTTAAGTAAGGCAGCTCCAAAATGCAGGTGTTTCAGCCTAGCTCAGTGCTTTCGGTGGTGGTGGGGCATCCATCGGAATATACGGAGCGCAAGGTTTGGTAATGTACTATCTATTTGCGCCGTGATTGGCTCAGTGTTCTGTCACTCATGGGGACGCTACGTCGCCGCAACATCTACAGGGAGAGCTCTAAAATTCAAGCCCCTTGAGTGGTGCCATAAAGTTACATTAGAAGTGCCCTTCCAAGAAGGCTCCAGATCATTGGCCACAGATCAACTGACATCAAATCACATATCTGCCGTAGCTTTATTGGACGGAAGTCTAGATTTAAGGATCTCTTTTCCAAGCTTAAAAGGATAAACATTCAACACCATGGGTCAGAGAAGGTTGAATACATTGGCCATGCTATCAATCCTGACAATGGAATGGCCATTGCTTTCTCTGTCTGCACAATATACATTTAAAGTTTCACATTTTGTAGATTTTTTTTGACCATCTATAAAAGATAATGAAAAGATGAGGAGCAAAGAGAACCCCCTGACCTGTTTTTCCATCGTAGGTCTGGTGTTTCTCTGGGAAGTTCAGACACTCTGCCTGTTTCTTATAGGTGTCCAGGTATGTGTGATCCATTTTCCCTGTCCTTGCTGAGAGAGGGAGAGCGAGAGAGAGGCTGGTGAGCTGGCTTACAGTCCTGCTGGTGTAATCTTTAAGGGCTGGTAACAGACAACAAAAGGCTCAACTCCCATTAAGTCTTTCAAAGCATTGAATATATCTCGCTGGTTCTGAAATAATGACTGATCCCTTTGACAGAAAGATAGCGTTTTAACACCTTGTCGATGTAGGGTCAACCATGCTTTCACAATGCTTTGTCTGGAGTGTAGCATGCCTAAACTGCTAGTATTTATCAATGTCAATAAGTGGGGTTAGCCTAATCCCAGATCTGTATGTGCTTAAGCCAACTCCTCTGACCATCGTTGTCATGCCATACATTTGTCATGACACTGAACCAGCAGTTAGGAATTGGTTAAAGCACATCCAGATGGGTCCGACAATTTTGGGGATGGATTTCCTCAAATCAATTGAGAATTGATCAGACTTACTGAACAGGAGCAGGTATCTGCCAGTGACATCTCCATTACGAGATGTGTCTGACCAAAGCAGGCAGTCAGGGCAGGTCTCCAGGTACTGGCCTTTGTGTTCAGACAAATGAACTGTGGATCCACAAAATAAAATAAATGCCTTATCCATTATGATTAGGACATTTGGTAACGCTTTTTTTTCTGTCCTGCTTCAGCTGTTACAGTACACAAATTCAACACACTTGGTAAGTACCTTGTACCAAATGGCAGGTTACTTTTTGGTGCTTGTTTCAGTGAATACCAAAAAAAATAAAGTGTAATTATTATTACTACTGCTACATGATTACCATGTAATTTCCAAGTAAAAAATACCGGACTATAAAATACAGTAACAGTACATTTTATTTATTATTTATCTTTACAGGCATACGATGACATACAGTGAAGACATAACATGGCAATATACACATTAATAGTTAAGTGGATAAAGGCCCTCTCTTATTGAGCAGCTAAATGTTTTCATCCCTCAGATGTAGAGCACTAGCCAGGTTGCCAGATTGTTTCTGCCTCAGCCAACTTGCTCCTTTGCCGATGTCCTATTTGGCATAACAACGCCAGGGGAGGGTGTTGGCTAAAGCACAGACAGATATGGCAACCAGGCTAGTAGAGCACAGGTCACTTACTGTGTACTGTGGAAGTGGTGCCGGAGATGGTAGCATGTGTTGTACCCACGATGCATTTGCCATCACTGATGGACATTTTGAAAAACGTGTTAGCATGTTGTATGATTCATTGCTTAGGTGCCAATTTGAAACATTGTCTTTGCTTTCAGAGAAAGGTCAAATTAAATGTCTACCATTGCACATACTTTCCTGATATTTAATAAAGCCCTTTCCAAACTACTATGACACTCACTAAAGTCTGCATTCATATCCACAATATAGCCAGACTTACATGCGGTCTCCCCATCTTAGGGTGACTACTTTATGGTCCGATGTAGCCGACAGGTCTATCCAGGAGCTTTTCAGAGTCCCCAAAGCATTTTGGAAGAATAAATGATCCGCAGACCCCATCACATACACCCATTTGCCATAGAGCTGCCAGTCACAGACAAGGAAAAACACATGAGTTTCATACCATCTAATTGCCTCATCCTATACCAATATGGACCATTTTGAAGTTGGAAGAAACAC
This sequence comes from Oncorhynchus clarkii lewisi, assembly GCF_045791955.1. Taxonomy (NCBI): domain Eukaryota; kingdom Metazoa; phylum Chordata; class Actinopteri; order Salmoniformes; family Salmonidae; genus Oncorhynchus; species Oncorhynchus clarkii. The sequence goes on from NC_092152.1 coordinate 33,352,462, forward strand.
AAGGGTAGTATAGTAAAAAGAAAATGTGTAGGTGTTATGGATTAACATCCCTTGCCTTATCATGGATGTACAGTTGCCTATCCAATAGAAGACACAATGTTTTCTTTAATGGAAGCCTTTCTAATGCAAATTCGGTTGAGTGTGGAGTACCACAGGGCAGCCGGCTTGGACCATTTATTGTTTTTGGTGTTTACTAATGACTTTCCTTGAATAAAGCCTATGTGTCTATGTACTCTGACGACTCAACAGTATACACGTCGGCTGCAACAGTAAAACAACTTACGTTTAAGGTAACTAACAATAAGCTGGTCCTAAACATCTCAAACTAAAAGCATAATTTTTGGGACAAATCACTCACAACCCTAATCCTCATCTGGATCTATTATTGAATGTGGCTATTGAGCAAGTTGAGGAGACAACTGCTGGGTGTCAACCTAGATGGCAAGCTTTGATGGTCAAAACATAATTATGACTTAACGGATACTAAAATGGGTTGAGGTCTGTCTATGATAAGGCATTGCTCTGCTTTCTCTATCTCAGTCAACCAGACCCTAGTTTTGTCACACCTCCACTACTGTCCAGTTGTGGTCAGGTTCAGCAAAGAAGGAATTAGGCAAATTGCAGTTGGTGCAAAACAGAGCAGCACGTATTGCACTTTGATGTACACGGAGTACGAATGACATGCATGTCAATCTCTCCTGGCTCAAAGTTGAGGAGAGATTGACTGCATCACTATTGGTCTTTGTGCAAGGTGTTGAAGGTACCAAACTGTCTGTTGAAGCAGTTGGCACACAGTTCGGACACTCATCGGCACAACACAAGACATGCAACCAGAGGTCTCTTCACAGTCCCCAGGTCCAGAACAGAGGCTGGGAAACACCGTATTAAATAGAGCCATGACTACATGGAACTCTGCCACAGCAGGTAACTCAAGCTAGCAATAAAACCAGACTCAAAGAACAGATAAAATAACACATTACAGCATGACGGGAACTGTGAAAAGACAGACATTTATATGCATTTTGTATTGTATTTTGCATTATGTATGTGATACGTGATTGGGATATGACTGTGGTATGTGCTTGTCTCACCATCTTAATATGAATGAACTAGCTTGTGGGTTGCTCTGGATGGGTGCGTCCGCTGAATGGTTAAACTGTAATGTAAATGTGCTATATATTATTTATTTTATTTGTGTTTCCTATTTTGGAAACCCCAGGAAGAGTAAATTGCAGATCCTAATAAATAATTCACAGCATCTGTCACTGTCCATAGTAGGTTTGCCGGATAGGGAGTAGAATGTCATCTGAGACGTATTCATTAGGTCCAAAATATATTTAGTATTATGATCACAACTTACCTCGGTATGGTCCTCCAGTACCAGGGGTTTGACCAGTTCTTTACAGTCCGGTGCAGATGCAGCACTCAGAGAGGCTAGAGCCAGGAGAGCTACAACCAGCTGAACAGCCATAGAGAGAGGTAGAGAGAGATGGAGCAGAGACACTGAGGACGATCGTACAGTACAGATAGAGCAGAACACCTCTACTGCTAGGGCATATGCCTCCCGGAGGCTTAGACAAAAACACTGTTGCATAAGGGGCAATGTGGAGGAGGAAGAGGGGAGGCTTTCAACATGCTTCAATGCTTGAATGGGTAAATGGAGGACGAAAATCAGCATTCATTTCCAGACTTGTCTTATATAACTCTGAATGGATGTCCCCTCCCTGACTGAGGAGACACCATCTATTAGCTAGGGACCAGAGCACTCTAAATAGAAGCTTCTGTTTGGGACTATTGTCCTTAAATGAATTCAAACGGACAGCCTGGATACCAGCTAAATGATAACATCCACATTATGGTGAAAAGGGCCTCAATTGCTTTTGTTTGAAGGAACTTTTGTTACATGTAGCAACAAGCTAAATAATTACTTAAATGATCAATAGCATGTACATTGTGTCTGGTTTGGAATGGGACTACAGTAAAAACAACGTTGCAGGATGAAGAGGGATGCAGCCCTTGGTTTGGTTTCTGTGCACATGAGGGGGTCTTACACTTTCTCTTGAGTTACCTGGCAACCAACTGCCTTGGTCCCAAAACAAAAGAGCTTCTCTTTTAAATGTTTTGTTGTGCCCTAGCTTTGTCACATTTTTATGGCAAATGAGACAAATGTGCTGACCACTAGGAACCAATAAACTAATTCAGGGTGAGGGCTACATGGAAACTTTGAATAAAATACTGAAACAGGTAGCAAGTAAACAGATATCTATTTCCTCCAGTTTCAATTTATTTTCCATTTCAATAAGACATATCGACCTTGATATGGCTGTCTATTAAGTTGAACAGTTAAGCATGAAGTACATGATTTCTGTGTCACCGGGGAGTGGCAGAAATGCTGCCCCTTGCCCATAGTTTGACTTTTGGTGAGCGGAGCGTGGTCCTTCTGATCGGTAGGCTACATGGAACTCTGAAGGGTCATATTTTGGTGGGGTCTCTCATTCACCATAAACAGTTGTAATGAAACACATAGAAGTTACTGTTTAAGACTTGAATTAATTGTAGAACAAAATTACATACAGTAACAATGTTTGTTTAGTAGTAATAATAAGTATCAAGCAACTAAATGCATTGTACAGTAAAATAATTGAATATTTATTTATTTATTTATTTATTTACCTTTATTTAACCAGGTAGGCAAGTTGAGAACAAGTTCTCATTTACAATTGCGACCTGGCCAAGATAAAGCAAAGCAGTTCGACAGATACAACAACACAGAGTTACACATGGAGTAAAACAAACATACAGTCAATAATAAAGTATAAACAAGTCTATATACAATGTGAGCAAATGAGGTGAGAAGGGAGGTAAAGGCAAAAAAGGCCTTGGTGGCAAGGTAAATACAATATAGCAAGTAAAACACTGGAATGGTAGTTTTGCAATGGAAGAATGTGCAAAGTAGAAATAAAAATAATGGGGTGCAAAGGAGCAAAATAAATAAATAAATTAAATACAGTTGGGAAAGAGGTAGTTGATAGGGCTAAATCATAGGTGGGCTATGTACAGGTGCAGTAATCTGTGAGCTGCTCTGACAGTTGGTGCTTAAAGCTAGTGAGGGTGATAAGTGTTTCCAGTTTCAGAGATTTTTGTAGTTCGTTCCAGTCATTGGCAGCAGAGAACTGGATATACTGTAACACAATTCAACACGTTAAGAAGGTTAGAACAGTCCCAGTGATGGGTGATTCTGTTGATCAGGTGGCTTAGGCTTAAGCCTGTTGTCTGTCATTTCCTTTACTCATCAGGACACAGATCTGAAACAGAAAGAGAGAAGATATTTACAGGAGTGAATGCTCTCCCAGTACGAAATAACTCATTCCGTTTTAAGATAGTTTCATTAGATGGTAAAAGGTGAGAGAAGTACATTAACTATATCATACCCAGGTCCCCAAAGTGGTATTGTGGGAGGAAGTTGAGACACTGCATGTTTCTTAAAGGTCTCCAGTTATTAGACTTCTAATCTCCTCCTAGTCCTCGCTGAGAGAAAGAGAGGGTGGGTTAACTGATCTATCAGTCTTTTTTTTGTGTCTGACTGGAGAGATTGATGGTGGGATTGGTACGGGTGATGATACTATAAAAACACTGACAAAGCAAATTACTTTAATCATTTGACTTACTGAATAGAACGCTGTATCTGCTTCTGGTCTCTCCCTCAGAGGTCGACACGACAGTAGAGTCTGGTCACAGGAGGCAGTCACGGCAGGTTTCAGGGTGCTTACCATCATGGTCAAATCAAAGTTTGTCACGTGCGCCGAACAGGTGTACACCTTACAGTGAAATGCTTACTTACCGGCCCTAACCAACAGTGCAATTAAGTAAAAAATAGTTATTAAGTGAACAATAGATAACACTAATTGAGGTAGTATGTATATGTAGGTATGGTTAAAGTGACTATGCAAATATGATAAACAGAGTAGCAGCAGGGTTTGGGGGGGCAGGACAATGCAAATAGTCCGGGTAGCCATTTGATTACTTGTTCAGGAGTCTTATGGCTTGGGGGTAAAAAATGTTGAGAAGTCTTTTGGTCCTAGACTTGGCGCTCCGGTACCGCTTGCCATGCGGTAGTAGAGAGAACATTCTATGACTGGGAGTGGCTGTGGTCGTTGACAATTTCTTGGGCCTTCCTCTGACACCGCCTGGTGTAGAGGTCCTGGATGGCAGGCAGCTTAGTCCCAGTGATGTTCTGGGCCATGTACGCACTACCCTCTGTAGTGCCTTGCGGTCGGAGACCGAGTAGTTGCCGTACCAGGCAGTGATGCTCTCGATGTTGCAGCTGTAGAACCTTTTGAGGATCTGAGGACCCATGCCAAATTTTTTAAGTTTCCTGAGGGGGAACTGGCTTTGTCGTGCCCTCTTCACAACTGTCTTGGTGTGTTTGTACCATTCTAGTTTGTTGGTGATGTGGACACCAAGGAACTTGAAGCTCTCAACCTGCTCCTCTACAGCCCCTTCGATGAGAATGGGTCCTCGGTCCTCCTTTTCCTGTAGTTCAATCATCTCCTTAATCTTGATTATGTTGAGGGATAGGCTGTTATTCTGGCACTACTTGGCCAAGTCTCTGACCTCCTCCCTATAGGCTGTCTCGTCGTTGTCAGTGATCAAGCCTACCACTGTTGTGTCGTCGGAAAACTTAATGATGGTGTTGGAGTCATGCTTGGCCATGCAGTCATCGGTGAAAAGGGAGTACAGGAGGGGACTGAGCACACACCCCTGAGGGGCCCCCGTGTTGAGGATCAGCGTGGCGGATGTGTTGCTACCTAACCTCACCACTTGGGGGCAGCCCGTCAGGAAGTCCAGGATCCAGTTGCAGATGGAAGTGTTTAGTCTCAGGATCCTTAGCTTAGTGATGAGCTTTGAGGGTACTATGGGGTTGAACGCTAAGCTCTAGTCAATGAATAGCATTCTCATGTAGGTGTTCCTTTTGTCCAGATGGGAAAGGGCAGTGTGGAGTGCAATAGAGATTGCATCATCTGTGGATCTGTTTGAGCTGTATGCAAATTGGAGTGGGTCTAGGGTTTCTGGGATAATGGTGTTAATGTGAGCCATTACCAGCCTTTCAAATCAATTCATGGCTACCGACAAGAGTGCTACGGGTCTGTAGTCATTTAGGTAGGTTGCCTTAGTGTTCATGGGCACACGGACTGGTGGTCTGCTTGAAACATGTTGGTATTACCAGCCTTTCAAAGCAATTCATGGCTACCGACAAGAGTGCTACGGGTCTGTAGTCATTTAGGCAGGTTGCCTTAGTGTTCATGGGCACATGGACTGGTGGTCTGCTTGAAACATGTTGGTATTACAGACTCAATCAGGGATATGTTGTGAACGTTGACTTGTTTAAAGGTCTTACTCACGTTGGCTATGGAGAGTGTGATAACAGTCGTCCGGAACAGCTGATGCTCTCATGCATGCCTTAGTGTTGCTTGCCTTGACGCGATTTAATCGTCTGGTAGGCTCATGTCACTGGGCAGCTCGTGGCTATGCTTCCCCTTGTAGTCTGTAATAGTTTGAAACCTCTGCCACATAAGACGTGCGTCGGAGCCGGTGTAGTACGATTCAATCTTAGCCCTGTATTGGCGCTTTGCCTGTTTGATGGTTCGTTGGTGGGCATAGCAGGATTTCTTATAAGCTTCCGGGTTAGAGTCCTGCACCTTGAAAATGGCAGCTCTACCCTTTAGCTCAGTGTGAATGTTGTCTGTAATCCATGGCTTCTGGTTGGGGTATGTTCTTACAGTCACTGTGGGGACGACATCCTCAATGCACTTATTGATAAAGCCAGTGACTGATGTCATGTACTCAATGCCATCGTAAGAATCCAGGAACATGTTCCAGTCTGTGCTGACAAAACAGTAGTTTTGCATCTGCTTCATCTGACAACTTTTTTTTATAGACCGAGCCACTGGTGCTTCCTGCTTTAATTTTTGCATGTAAGCAGGAATCAGGAGGATAGAATTGTGGTCAGATTTACCAAATGGAGTGCAAGGGAGAGCTTTGTATGTGGAGTACAGGTGATCTAGTATTTTTTTCCCTCTGGTTGCACATCAACATGTTGATAGAAATTAGGTAAAACTGATGTTTCCCTGCATTAAAATCCCCCGGCCACTAGGAGTGACGCCTCTGGGTGAGCGGTTTCCTGATACAGCTGTGTGTGGTGGTAAATTAACAGCCACGTAAAGTGTGGATAAAAACTCTTGGCAAATAGTGTGGTCTACAGTTTATCATAACTTACTCTACTTCAGGCGAGCAAAATCTAGAGACTTTCTTAGATTTCGTGCACCAGCCGTTGTTTACAAATATGCACAGACCCGCCCCCCCCCCCCCTTCGTCTTACCGGAGTGTGCTGTTCTATCTTGCCGGTGCAGAGTGTCCTGCTAGCTGAATATCCATGTCATCATTCAGCCACTATTCCGTGAAACATAAGATGTTACAGTTTCTGATGTCCCGTTGGTAGGATATTCGTGATCGTACCTCGTCTAATTTATTGTCCACTGATTGCACGTTGGCAAGTAATATTGACGGTAACGGCAGATTTCCCACTCGCCATCTGCAGATCCTTACGAGGCACCCCGCTCTGTGTCCTCTGTACCTGCGTCTCTTTCTCTTGCCAATGACGGGGATGTTGGCCTTGTCGGGTGTTTGAAGTAAATCCTGTGCATCCTGCTTGTTGAAGAAAACATCTTTGTCTAATCCGAGGTGAGTGATCGCTGTCCTGATATCCAGAAGCTCTTTTTTTGCCGTAAGATACGGTGGCAGACACATTATGTACAAAATAAGTTACAAGTAACATGAATAATAACACAATAGCACAATGGGCTAGGCGCTGCTGCCATTTCTTCCGGCGTCATTGAGTAAGTATTGAAATGAACTATAAGGTCTAGTCAAGATGTATAGGTAGTGTACATGGTCGCAGGGTATTCCAGAAAAGAAAAAGGAGCAGAGAGCAACACATTTACACTGCAGTATTATGTACACATCTATTCATTTGCAGACGAATACAAAGCCCTCCTTTGCCGCTCCTCCCTGACAATAGGCAGGAATTAAAACAGGAAGCACCCGTGGCAAGGTCTGGATGAGTATAAACAGACCACCTGAGGCAAAAAGACAGTACAGGGACAAAGAGGAGTCACAACATGAGACGCATTTGGCAGGGACTTTTACAATCAAGGATTATAAAAGGAAAAGCAGCCAGGTCGCGGACACAATAGCCACTGGGTCGAAGGTTCACCTTCCAACAGGACAACGGCCCTAAGCACACAGCCAAAACAACGCAGGAGTGGCTTCGGGACAAGTCCTTGAGTGGCCCAGCCAGAGCCCGATCGAAAATCTCTAGAGAGACTTGACGGAGCTTGAGAGGATCTGCAGAGAAGAATGGGAGAAACTCCCCAAATACAGGTGTGCCAAGCTTGTAGCGTCATACCCAAGAAGACTTGAGGCTGCACTCGCTGCAAAAGGTGCTTCAACAAAGTACTGAGTAAAGGGATATCTGTTTTTTATTTTTATTTATACATTTGCAAACATTTCTAAAAAACTGTTTGACCCATTTTGGGTTATTGTGTAGATTGATAAAAATGTAATCAATTTTAGAATAAGGCTGTAACGTAACAATGTGGAAAAAGTCAAGGGATCTGTATACTTTCCAAATGCGCTGTGTGTGAATGTTGTTCATCGACTATAGCTCAGCTTTTAACATCCTAGTGCCCTCCAAGCTCATCACTAAGCTCGGGACCTTGGATCTGAACTCTTCCCTGTGCAACTGGGTCCTAGATTTACTGACGAGACAACCACAGGTGCTGAGGAAAGACAACAACACATCCGCCATGCAAATCCTCAACACGGGAGCCGCCCAGGGGTGTGTGCGCTCAGCCCCCTCCTGTACTCCCTGTTCACCCATGACTGCTTGGCCACAGAGGACTCCAACTCAATCATCAAGTTTGCTGACACGACAGCGGTAGGCCTGATTACCAACTATGACAAAACAGACTACATGGAGGTCATAGCCCTGGTGGAGTGGTGCCAGGAAAATAACCTCTCCCTTAACATCAACAAAAGGAGCTGATTGTGGACTACAGGAGACCGAGGGAACATGCCCCCATCCTCATCTACAGGGCTGCAGTAGATACGGTCAAAAGTTCCACTGCATACACTTCACTGAGGACCTGAAATGGTCTCATCACACTGACACTGTGGTGAAGGTGAAACAGCGCCTCTACAAGCTCAGGTGCCTGAAGAAATTTGGCATGGCCCCTAAGACCCTCAAAGTTCTACAGATGCACCATTGAGTGCATTCTGTTGGGTTGCATCACCGTCAGGTACGGCAACTGCACCGCCCTCAACTGCATGGCTCTCCAGAGGGTGGTGCTGTCAGCCCAACGCATCTTCGGGGACACGCTATCTGCCCTCCAGAACTCTGTATCAAAGGAAGGCCGAGAACATCATTTAACTTTGTAAATGTAATTGAAAATGTAATATATATATATGCGTATCACTCCTGTGTTCCAATGGCACGTTGTGTTAGGTAATCCAAGTTTACAATTTTAGAAGGCTAATTGATCATTAGAAAACCCTTTCACAATTATGCTAGCACAGCTGAAAACTGTGGTGCTGATTAAAGAAGCAATAAAACTGCAGGTACTATTTAATGAAGCTGCCAGTTGAGGACTTGAGGCGTCTTTTCAGCCATACCTGTTGCTGACAGGTGTATAAAATCGAGCACACAGCCATACAATCTCCATAAACAAAAATTGGCAGTTGAATAGTCTTACTGAACAGCTTAGTGACTTTCAACGTGGCACCGTCATAGGATGCAACCTTTCCAACAAAAGTTCTGCCCTGTTAGTTGCCCCGGTCAACTGTAAGTGCTGTTATTGTGAAGTGGAAACATCTAGGAGCAACAACGGCTTAGCTGTGAAGTGGTAGGCCACACAAGCTCACAGAATGGGACCGCCGAGTGCTAAAGCGCATAGCAAGTAAAAATCGTCTGTCCTCGGTTGCAACACTCACTACCGAGTTTCAAACTGCCTCTGGAAGCAACGTCAGCATAAGAACTGTTCGTTGGGAGCTTCATGAAATGGGTTTCCATGGCTGAGCAGCAACACACAAGCCTAAGATCACCATGCACAATGCCAAGCGTCGGCTGGAGTGGTGTAAAACTCACCGCCATTGGACTCCGGAGAAGTGGAAACGCTTCACCATATGGTAGTCCGACTGCCAAACCCAGATTTGTCCAATGCCAGGAGAACTCTACCTGCTCGAATGCACAGTGTCAACTGTCAAGTTTGGCGGAGTAGGAATGGAGTAGGAATAATGGTCTGGGGCTGTTTTTCATGGTTCGGGCAAGGCCCCTTAGTTCCAGTAAAGGGAAATCTTTACGCTACAGCATAAATTACATTCTAGACGAATCTGTGCTTCCAACTTTGTGGCAACAGTTTGGGGAAGGCCCTTTCCTGTTTCAGCATGACAATGCCCTGTGCACAAAGTGAGGTCCTTACAGAAATGGTTTGTCAAGATCGGTGTGGAAGAACTTGACTGGCCTGCACAGAGTCCTGACCTCAACCCCATCAAACACCTTCGGGATTAATTGGAATGCCGACTGTGAGCCAGGCGTAATCGCCCAACATCACTAATGCTCGTGGTTGAATGGAAGCAAGTCCTTGCAGCAATGTTCCAACATCTAGTGGAAAGCTTTCCAGAAGAGTGGAGGCTGTTATATCAGCAAAGGGGGGGGGACCAACTCCCTATTAATACCCATGATTTTGGAATGAGATGTTTGACAAGCAGTTGTCCACAGTGTATATCAGTGTAGTTACGTACATAAAGAGATTCTCCAATACTTTTTAGCCAGTAGTTCTTAAAGTGGTCCCTGGAAATTGTGTACTAGGTCACATACAGTGGGGCAAAAAAGTATTTTGTCAGCCACCAATTGTGCAAGTTCTCCAACTTAAAAAGATATGAGAGGCCTGTAATTTTCATCATAGGTACACTTCAACTATGACAGACAAAATTAGAAACAAAATCCAGAAAATCACATTGTAGGATTTTTAATGAATTTATTTGCAAATTATGGTGGAAAATAAGTATTTGGTCACCTACAAACAAGCAAGATTTCTGGCTCTCAGACCTGTAACTTCTTCTTTAAGAGGCTCCTGTCCTTCACTCGTTACCTGTATTAATGGCACCTGTTTGAACTTATCAGTATAAAAGACACCTGTCCACAATCTCAAACAGTCACACTCCAAACTCCACTATGGCCAAGACCAAAGAGCTGTCAAAGGACACCAGAAACAAAATTGTAGACCTGCACCAGGCTGGGAAGACTGAATCTGCAATAGGTAAGCAGCTTGGTTTGAAGAAATCAACTGTGGGAGCAATTATTAGGAAATGGAAGACATACAAGACCACCGATAATCTCCCTCGATCTGGGGCTCCACGCAAGATCTCACCCCGTGGGGTCAAAATGATCACAAGAACGGTGAGCAAAAATCCCAGAACCACACGGGGGGACCTAATGAATGACCTGCAGAGAGCTGGGACCAAAGTAACAAAGCCTACCATCAGTAACACACTACGCCGCCAGGGACTCAAATCCTGCAGTGCCAGACGTGTCTCCCTGCTTAAGCCAGTACATGTCCAGGCCCGTCTGAAGTTTGCTAGAGAGCATTTGGATGATCCAGAAGAAGATTGGGAGAATGTCATATGGTCAGATGAAACCAAAATATAACTTTTTGGTAAAAACTCAACTCGTCGTGTTTGGAGGACAAAGAATGCTGAGTTGCATCCAAAGAACGCCATACCTACTGTGAAGCATAGGGGTGGAAACATCATGCTTTGGGGCTATTTTCTGCAAAGGGACCAGGACGACTGATCCGTATAAAGGAAAGAATGAATGGGGCCATGTATCGTGAGATTTTGAGTGAAAACCTCCTTACATCAGCAAGGGCATTGAAGATGAAACGTGGCTGGGTCTTTCAGCATGACAATGATCTCAAACACACAGCCAGGGCAACTAAGGAGTGGCTCCGTAAGAAGCATCTCAAGGTCCTGGAGTGGCCTAGCCAGTCTCCAGACCTGAACCCAATAGAAAATCTTTGGAGGGAGTTGAAAGTCCGTGTTGCCCAGCAACAGCCCCAAAACATCACTGCTCTAGAGGAGATCTGCATGGAGGAATGGGCCAAAATACCAGCAACAGTGTGTGAAAACCTTGTGAAGACTTACAGAAAATGTTTGACCTCTGTCATTGCCAACAAAGGGTATATAACAAAGTATTGAGATACACTTTTGTTATTGACCAAATACTTATTTTCCACCATAATTTGCAAATAAATTCATTAAAAATCCTACAATGTGATTTTCTGGATTTTGTTTTCTCATTTTGTCTGTCATAGTTGAAGTGTACCTATGATGAAAATTATCTTTTTAAGTGGGAGAACTTGCAGAATTGGTGGCTGACTAAATACTTTTTTGCCCCACTGTATGTGCAGATACAGTGGGGAGAACAAGTATTTGATAACCTGCAAAATCGGCAGTGTTTCCTACTTACAAAGCATGTAGAGGTCTGTAATTTATATCATAGGTACAACTTCAACTGTGAGAGACGGAATCTAAAACAAAAATCCAGAAAAATCACATTATGATTTTTAAGTAATTAATTTGCATTTTATTGCATGACATAAGTATTTGATACATCAGAAAAGCAGAACTTAATATTTGGTACAGAAACCTTTGTTTGCAATTATCATACATTTCCTGTAGTTCTTGACCAGGTTTGCACACACTGCAGCAGGGATTTTGGCCCACTCCTGCATACAGAACTTCTCCAGATCCTTCAGGTTTCGGGGCTGTCGCTGGGCAATACGGACTTTCAGCTCCCTCCAAAGATTTTCTATTGGGTTTAGGTCTGGAGACTGGCTAGGCCACTCCAGGACCTTGAGATGCTTCTTACGGAGCCACTCCTTAGTTGCCCTGGCTGTGTGTTTTGGGTCGTTGTCATGCTGGAAGACCCAGCCATGACCCATCTTCAATGCTCTTACTGAGGGAAGGAGGTTGTTGGCCAAGATCTCGCAATACATGGCCCCATCCATCCTCCCCTCAATACGGTGCAGTTGTCCTGTCCCCTTTGCAGAAAAGCATCCCCAAAGAATGATGTTTCCACCTCCATGCTTCACGGTTGGGATGGTGTTCTTGGGGTTGTACTCATCCTTCTTCTTCCTCCAAACACAGCAAGTGGAGTTTAGACTAAAAAGCTCTATTTTTGTCTCATCAGACCACATGACCTTCTCCCATTCCTCCTCTGGATCATCCAGATGGTCATTGGCAAACTTCGACGGCCCTGGACATGCGCTGGCTTGAGCAGGGGGACCTTGCGTGCGCTGCAGGATTTTAATCCATGACGGCGTATTGTGTTACTAATGTTTTTTTTTTTAGACTGTGGTCCCAGCTCTCTTCAGGTCATTGACCAGGTCCTGCCGTGTAGTTCTGGGCTGATCCCTTACCTTCCTCATGATCATTGATGCCCCACGAGGTGAGATCTTGCATGGAGCCCCAGTCCAAGGGTGATTGACCGTCATCTTGAACTTCTTCCATTTTCTAATAATTGCGCCAACAGTTGTTGCCTTCTCACCAAGCTGCTTGCCTATTGTCCTATAGCCCATCCCAGCCTTGTGCAGGTCTACAATTATATCCCGAATGTCCTTACACAGCTCTCTGGTCTTGGTCATTGTGGAGAGGTTGGAGTCTGTTTGATTGAGTGTGTGGACAGGTGTCTTTTATAGAGGTAACGAGTTCAAACAGGTGCAGTTAATACAGGTAATGAGCGGCGAACAGGAGGGCTTCTTAAAGAATAACTAACAGGTCTGTGAGAGCCGGAATTCTTACTGGTTGGGAAGGTGATCAAATACTTATGTCATGCAATAAAATGCAAATTAATTACTATTTTTGTTTTAGATTCCGTCTCTCACAGTTGAAGTGTACCTATGATAAAAATGACAGACCTCTACATACTTTAAGTAGGATAACCTGCAAAATCGGCAGTGTATCAAATACTTGTTCTCCCCACTGTATGTGCACCACGTCATTGCTCTCGCGCTCTGCTGTGTGTGCATGATGCACCTCTTGCTAGCTGTCACTCATATGGCGAGGGGCTGAAGCTCATTGGCTGAACTTAAATTGGTAGGGGGCAGGCCCGTGTGAGGGAAAATAGCACAGCACAGCTTCCCGAAAAAGTTGCTTTCAAACTAGGGATTTCGTGGCTAATTGAGGTAAGACAGTAATGTTGCATGTATGAACTACACATTGACACATCCAGCCCAAAGCGGGAGGTTTAAAATATACTTAGTAGTCCCAAAGGCACAAGGCAGCGCACCCTTCTTGCTGAGAATTCATCAGATCAGGCCACACTCCAACTCATTCTCCATAGTTTTTCCTAAGTAAGACCACATCTCCATCCATGGCTAATTTAAGGAAGGGCCCATTTTAGCTAGCTAGCTATCGGAGGACAACACAACGAGATGCAACAATTTAAGTTTCTGTCAGGGACGTATGCTCTCATTGGGAAAATTGCCAAAATTGAAGCTGGCTTCCATTGACACTTTTTTTGGTGTGCCAGGACCATTCAGTGTTTAGCTCAACGCTGCTTAGAAAATGACAATGTCATACTCGTTTGGACCAGACAGTATCAGATAGACGGCCTACACTTAGAGACAGAGGGGCGCTGTTTCGGAAAATTATGAAACACTGAGGCAAAATTGATTTTTTTTGGTGGGGGAAGCCTTGCTTTCTTGGCATCCATGAATTGGGATCCAATTCACACGAGGGATTTTATTTGTCCCCCTCCCCCAATAATTTGTTGGACAAAATGACTGTAAAAACACCAGAAAATCAGCTTCAAGTCATTTTAATTTTGAAAAAAATAAAGTTCCAAAGTATTCCCACGCATTATAGAGAGATATGTGATCGTAAGCGAGGTTTAAAATGATTATTATTCAGGTCAATTTACAATTATGTTCCCGCCCCCTGACCATCCGCTCAAGAAAAATAAAAACCTTCCTGTAGGTTTTTGCTCCAACCCTAATCTAGAGCACCGGATTCTTAATAATTAGTTGTTGAAAAGCTGAACCAGATCAGTTAACTGGGGTTGGAGCGAAAGCCTACAGGAGGATAGCTCTCAAGGAACAGGGTTGGAGAGCCCTGATCTAGTTGATGATCCCTGCCCTAGGGAGTCCTGTCAGTGGGTGTGGTTTTCTGTAGCTTCCAGGGGTGGGGCAGGGGCTTCGTTTTTTACATGGTCGTCCAGCAGGCCCATCTGAGAATGAGAGAGGGAAAACATTAAAGTACACTGAACTAAAATATAAATGCAACATAACAATTTCAAAGATTTTACTGAATTACAGTTCATGAGGAAATCTGTCATTTGAAATAAATTAATTTGGCCTTAATCTATGATTGGGAATACAGATATGTATCTGTTGGTACGGCTGTGGTGGTCATGAAATTTTGTCAGCTGGTGATTGTCAACCAAATAACTGTCATTCTCACGGTATTTACCATTAATTAACAAACACAGCCTACAAGCCATTTAAAAAAGTCCATGTAATATAGCCTACACCTTTAGACCTTAAACAGGTCTAAAGGAGCATGATATGAAGAAAAGAATAGCCAACTCTGAGTTGTCATGTTAGGTCCTGGTGTGGCTGTGCCAAATGGCTGTGGGTTACACTAGTTCATTTAGCAGACAAGATTTGCTTATAATTCCATGGCATTATTTTATAGTATGAAGAATAAAATATAAATATTTTCTCAACCATTTGAGGGAGTGCGCACAAGGCTTATTCTATGTTGAGCGGCTAACAAGAAATACATTTGAAGTCAGAAGTTTACATACACTTAGGTTGGAGTCATTAAACCTCAGATTTTTTTTGATGTAGACCTCCACAAGTCTGGTTCATCCTTGGGAGCAATTTCCAAATGCCTGAAGGTACCATGTTCATCTGTACAAACAATAGTACGCAAGTATAAACACCATGGGACCACGCAGCCGTCATACCGCTCAGGAAGGAGACGCGTTCTGTCTCCTAGAGATGAACGTAATTTGATGCGAAAAGTGCAAATCAATCCCAGAACAACAGCAAAGGACCTTGTGAAGATGCTGGAGGAAACAAGTACAAAAGTATCTATATCCACAGTAAAATGAGTCCTATATCAATATAACCTGAAAGGCCACTCAGCAAGGAAGAGGGGCACACTGTTCCAAAACCACCACAAAAAAAGCCAGGCT
Organism: Oncorhynchus clarkii lewisi; assembly: GCF_045791955.1. Lineage (NCBI taxonomy): Eukaryota > Metazoa > Chordata > Actinopteri > Salmoniformes > Salmonidae > Oncorhynchus > Oncorhynchus clarkii. Next base: position 33,367,778 of record NC_092152.1, read on the forward strand.
ACGGTTTGCAACTGCACATGGGGACAAAGATTGTACTTTTTGGAGAAATGTCCTCTGGTCTGATGAAACACAAATAGGACTGTTTGGCCATAATGACCATCGTTATGTTTGGAGGAAAAAGGGGGAGGCTTGCAAGTCAAATCATTTGTTATATTTTTTATTAGCGGCCGTCACTCCGATTTCTCCCACAATTGCATAGCCTATAGAAATGTAGCGCAACATGAGCTCTAATGAAGTGTTTGATTCGATTTTCAAACTCATTTGCATTGATGTCAGAGTGATTAGTGGGATAATAGAGTGCTGAGTACCAGGCAGTTATAGCAAGTTTGGTAGGCTACTAATGACCAGTAGCAGCATCAGAGCTTGGAGAAGCCTAATTACCGTGACTAAACGGTCATGTGGAATGACTGCCTTCATGACGGTAATACAGTCACTGTAACAGCCCTTGGTCACCGATATCTTAAAAAAAGTAGGGAAGTGGATCAGAAAGGGACCACCCTTTGCATCATGCAACTCGACATCTTCGAGTTGATCAGGCTGTCGATTGTGGCCTGTGGAAGGTTGTCCCACATCTCTTCAATGGCTGTGCGAAGATGGGAACTGGAACACACCGTCATAATTCGATCCAGAGCATCCCAATCATGCTCAATGGGTGACATGTCCGGTGAGTATGCAGGCCATGGAAGAACTGGGACAATTTCAGCTTCCGGGAATTGTGTACCGATCCTTGCAAAAATGGGGCCGTGCATTATCATGCTGAAACATGAGGTCATGGCGGCGGAGGAATGGCACGACAATGGGCCTCAGGATCTTATCACGGTATCACTGTGCATTAAAATAGCCATCAATAAAATGCAATTGTGTTCATTGTCCGTAGCTTATTCCTGCCCATACCATAACCCCACCATGATGCACTCACCCACTCAACGCCATTCATGCTGTCTGCCAGGTACAGGATTAATCCACGAAGAGCAGACTTCTCTAGCGTGCCAGTGGCCATCAAAGGTAAGCATTTGCCCACTGAAGTCGGTTACGACGTAGAACTGCAGTCAGGTTAAGACCCCGATGAGTACGACAAGCAAGCAGATGTGACGGTTTGTGCAAACCCACAATTTTATCAGCTGTCCGGGTGTCTGGTCTCAGATGATTCCACAGGTGAAGAAACTGGATGCGGAGGTACTGAGCTGCCGTTGTTATACGAGGTTTGCGGTTGTGAGGCCGGTTGGACGTACTGCGAAATTCTCTAAAACGACGGAGACGGCTTATGATAGAGAAATTAACATTAAATTCTCTAGAAACGGCTCTGGTGGATATTTCTGCTGTCAGTATGCCAATTGCATGCTCCCTCAACTTGAGACATCTGTGACATTGTGTGATGTGGTTTGTGTAATAATCATGCTGTTTAATCAGCTTGATATGCCACACCTGTCAGGTGGATGGATTCTCACTAACAAGGATGTAAACAAATTTGTGCACAAAGTTTGAGAGAAACAAGATTTTGTGCGTTAAGGAAAATTGCTGGGCTCTTTTAATTCAGGTCATGAATTAGGACTCCTACATGTTGCGTTTATATTTTTGTTAAGTGTATAAAAAAATGTGCAGTTTCCCAGAAACAGATTAAGTCTAGTCCTGGAATAAAATGCACTTTCAACAAACGTGCTTTAATCTCTGTCCGGTAAACCACCCCTTTAAGTTTACGTTTATTTTAATGTGTTTTCAAATTAAATAAGCAGTAGTGCAGCATGCGATGAGAAAAGGAATAACCAACGCTAACTACTGTCCAATTCAGATATTGATCAAAATACTTATGTTGAGGGTATCCTATATGCTGCGTCCTGTATATATTTACTTTAAAAAAAAAAAGAGTCAACAAGCTTGTGACAAGCGTGTTTGACTTGATGTGTTAACTTGCCTCCCGGGGTTTGTAGACTCCTAGTTGGAGGCGACAGCAGATGACGTCCACCAGGAAGCCCACCATTCCATGGATCATACCTGTATGGAGAGGACAGAGAGAAGTCTTAAGGCTTCCAAATGAATCAGTTCAGCTGGCGCCTAGACAAATTCGAACGAGGGTACTTGCATACTCCCTTAAAAATACATTCACTTGAAAAAAAAAGTAGAAAATTGCCAATAGTACTGTTTTTCCATTTTGAGACGCCGCAGCCAGCCAACTTGCTCAAAAGAGTCCGAATTAATCTAAGCTAACGCAAATCTCATTAATTTTGGCGTTTTTGCATAGATGTTAGTTGCTCAATCTAAGATGTTTGGTGCAGTATTCCTCAAAAAAAAATGTGCATGAAAACTGGTCGTCTCTTGTTGAACGACAGACTTTATTGAAGAATCCCTACTTTCGACCATTCACCGACAAAGGGGCGTAGACTTCGGCTTGTCTGGAGAATTTTTTTGAGAGAGACAGCCCCCCCCAAAAAAGCATTTCTCGAAGTCCAAAACGAACAAAAAGTTGTGATAATATACAGTACCAGTCAAAAGTTGACACACCTACTCATTCAAGGGTTTCTTTTTTAAAACTATTTTCTACATTGTAGAATAATAGTGAAGACATCAAAACTATGGAATCATGCTGAAACCCATAAAGTGTTAAACAAATCAAAATTATTTTAAAATTCTTCAAAGTAGCCACCTTTTGCCTTGAGCTTTGCACACTCTTGGCATTCTCTCAACTAGTTTTTTCCAACAGTCTTGAAGGAGTACCCACATATGCTGAACACTTGTTGGCTGCTTTTCCTTCACTCTGCGGTCCAAAATCATTCCAAACCATCTCAATTGGATTGAGGTCGGGTGATTGTGGAGGCCAGGTCATCTGATGCAGCACTCCACCACTCTCCTTCTTGGTCAAATAGCCCTTACACAGCCTGGAGGTGTGTTGGGTCATTGTCTTGTTGAAAAATAAATGATAGTCCCACTAAGCGCAAATCAGATGTGATGGCGTAATGCTGCAGAATGTTGTGGTAGCCATGCTGGTTAAGTGTGCCTTGAATTTAAAAAAATAAATAAAATAAAAATAAATAAATCAGACAGTGTCACCAGCATAGCACCTCCACCTACATGCTTCACGGGAGGAACCACACATGGAGATCATCCATTCACCTACTCCGCCTCTCACAAAGACAGCGATTGTAACCAAAAAGCTCAAATTTGGACCAAAGGACAGATTTCCACCGGTCTAATATCATTGCTCGTGTTTCTTGGCCCCAAGCAAGTCTCTTCTTATTATTGGTGTCCTTCAGAAGTGGTTTCTTTGCGGCAATTAGACCATGAAGGCCTGATTCACGCAGTCTCCTCTGAATAGTTGATGTTAATGTCTTACTTGAACTCCGAAGCATTTATTTTAGGCTGCAAGCTGAGGTGCAGTTAACTCTAATGAACTTAACCTCTGCAGCAGAGGTAACTCTGGGTCTTCCATTCCTGTTGCGGTCCTCATGAGACAGTTTCATCATAACGCTTGATGGTTTTGTATACCACCGCTACCTTGTCACAAAACAACTGATTGGCTCAAACACATTAAGGAAAGAAATCCCACAAATGTACTTTTAACAAGGCACACCTGTTAATTGAAATGCATTCCAGGTGACTACCTCATGAAGCTGGTTGAGAGAATGCCAAGAGTGTGCAAAGCTGTCATCAAGGCAACGGGATGCTACTTTGAAGAATCTCAAATATAAAATATTTTGATTTGTTTAACACTTTTTTGGTTACTACATGATTTCATAGTTTTGATGTCTTCACTATATGCTACAATGTAGAAAATAGTCAACATAATGAGCAGGTGTGTCCAAACCTTTGACTGGTACTGTATGCGCTAACTCTCCCGAACTGTTTAGGCTGGGAAGCGGACGCCTTTAGACGTCACAAAATAATAAGGATGATTTTTACAACTATCTGTGATTATTTTTGCCTAAAGTGCTTTGGATAGATGTGGGTCCTGTTAGGTGGGTCGTGTTCATTAGGCACTGAACACCAGAAAACAGACAAACAGGAAGGGACTACCTGGACTTTTTCCATTGCACAAATTTGTTTTACGATGTGCTCTAATGATAATGACCCAGGTGGACATACTTGGGGTGTTTTCCCTAGGAAGCAAATGGGACAAAATAGGGAGGGGCTAACCTTAACTTGTCCAATAAGAGACATGTTTTTGTTGCAAAACATTTTGCAACATTACACACTACTGAATACACCCCTGTACACTTGTTGCCAGCTGTGTGTGGGTACCTGTGGTGGAGAAAATGCCTCCGATGATGCCACAAAGCCTGACGAGGAACCTCCACAGGGGCATGTGCTGCTCGGTGACTTTCACCATCAACGAGCTGATGTCATACTTCATAAAGATCCCAGATACTCCGTGGCTGCCCACCGCGTGGTTGATCACCCGCTCCTACACAAACAGAGTGAAACGATGACGATACACCCACACCTTCAGTTCATCCACACACACAGCATAGACCTTGTACACTCAAATAAACACACATCCTGGACCTACCCTTTCGGTGACAGAGTACTGGTTTGTGTCTGCTGAGATCTGGTAGGTGTTCAGTTTAGTGGGCACTATGGTGATGAAGTACTGAAACATCTGATTATCTGACGAGGATCAAAGGAAAACAGTCCATACATGAATATATATTCTTTAATGAAGGATGAAATTAACAAAGTTACAATTCCTATACAATGTCCCAATTTCTTCAGAACATGTTGAGGCAGACAAACTACTTCCCCAAAAAACCCATGACTTATCTATGCATTTAGGAAGCCTGTCATGTAGCCTGTTTGATGTGACGTGATAAAGCCTTGGGTTTAAATACTATTTGAAATATTTCCAATGCTTTGATAATTGACTGGAGTGCCAGGTGTGTGGGGATTGCACTTTTGGAACTTTTCTATTGAGCTTGCCTGTTACAATGGAAACAATCAAGCATGGCGTCAGTATTTGAATTATTTGGAATGATATTTGTACCCAGGACTGACGTGATGTCTTTTTACTTACGGTCAGTGCAGACTTTCTCTGTCCCGTCCAGAGGGTTGATGATCCCTGGGATCTCCTCTCCGAACGACAGATGGTCGATGCGATGGGAGAAGTTGTACGCTGTAATCAACAACAAATCAGAACAATCATTAACTCCAGGTCTGTGGATATCGTCAGGTTTAAATGTGTTAACTCAATTGAAGACATCACATAGTTCCATCATAACTTACATTTGTTTAGGATGTTTTTATGTATCATGTATGGGAGTTAAACTCTAAACAAAGAAACTTACTATCGTGGCTGACGAGGGCCGCTAGATGGGCGTGGCCTCTAGGATGTGGGATAGCCCTGTAGGTGATGTGAAAAGGTCAAGCTTGCGGAGACTCCTCCCACATAGGGCATGATAACTCATATTCTAGATTCAAGCATCTAGGTCATGTTCATTAGGCACCCAACGGAGAAAACAGACAAACAGGGAGGGACAACCTGGAAACACTCATTGTGTTCATTAGGGCACACTAGCTAGAAGTTAGTTGTAGAGAGAGGAGCGGTGACCTACTTGCCCACAGTGATGTGGAAGTTGCCAGCCACCTTGTTGACATAAAGATGGCCGTGTATCCTGCAGGCCGCAGGCGACTGGGAGGGGCTGTCCTCTCTCGAAGGAGAATAGAGGGGAGGAGAGTCACTTCAATAACATAACCGTAATCATTCAATACAGTTTATCAATTACTTCAATACCTAACTTCACTCAAACACACACACTGTCACAGCAAAGCTGTATTATTTTTTACAGACCTGGGAGGAAGGGCGGTGGGGGATCCTTTCAGGACTGTCTTGAAGATCACATCCTGCAGCGAGTGTTCCTCCCTAAGACGGTCCTGGATCATCAGCAGAGTTCTGGGGGAGAAAGGGAGATGAGTGAGCAAGGGAAAGGTTAAACACGGGAGTGTTGTAGAGGGGAGTCACTATATAGGAGTGAGAAGTTATAACAGATGGTCAATGGATAGCCTTCACTCCACCATACTGTCTTTACTTTATTAGGTTTATTTGACAGATATTATGCATCATGATTAAAATGTGTGAAAATGTGCCACATGTAGCCAACCATCTCATCTTTTGCTTCTCTGTATGCAACATTACCATTTTAGTTGTGCATGTGCAGATGCATTCTGGTGGTGCATTTTTATACTGTCAGGAGACATATCTTGTGGCTGATATATCTTACCTGTGCCACAGCCTTTGCTGAGGAGAGAGGTCAAAGGTGACCTGCAAGGTGACCATGGGAAAAAATATTAAGAAAGGGCATTGTCACTGGAAAGATATTATGATGAAATTTATGGAACCCTGAATTCTCACCGCACTTGCATCTTGTCATTGTCAGGTTGTCATTGTGTCTTTACTGTTCTTAACTGACTGGCCTGGTTAGGCTGCTATAGCAGGTACCAGACAGAGTCATACTTACTGGCTCATAATGTAGGCCATCTGAAGCTACCATGGTCTCTGCCAAGTCTAGGACATCTGCACCTACAACTACATACAGCCACCCAGACAAAAAGCAAATCAATGAATAATATAATCAATCAATATGACATGATGGAAGAGAAGGGCAGCCTAGTCAATGGCTTCATACAACACTACTGAAATGTTAATTCTACTGCTGACAAACACAATCACATTATATCCTAATGTCCATGTCTAGGCCTAAATTGTGAGAGCAACCTTCAAACAGTGTAAATACTTACATTGACACCTCATGGCAACTGTGATGTCTATGTTTATTCTTAATTTACTGCAAAAGAGAGAAGATTGTGTTAGTTAGCTCTATAGTGCACTTGGAGCTGTACAGTAAGTATTTCCCTGCTGACGTTGCCCAGCTAACTCAAAAATGATATGCCAGACTGTTGTGTTTGTGTTCATTAGGCACCAAACGGAAGCAAATGGACTGAAACTGGTAGGGACCAACTAACATTCACTTTCCACTGCAAAACATAAAAATAAAATAATAATCTCTTTGGTGACTAATGAACATGACCATGGTCTTGAGAGTTGTTTTTTACCTGGAGAAGTCTTTATCAACTTCATACTCATACTGCATCCATGTGTCTCGATAGACAAAGAACTCAAGGAAAGCCAGCAGAGCCATGGCTGTGAAGGCTATCAGGGACACTGAAAAGACAGCAAAGGAGGAGTGATGTAGAAGGCCAAGTTTACAACTGGAGTAGGCTACTCATTGATTAAAATAAGCAAACAGGTACATGACTATACTAGGGTTGGCCTAGATGCTCTGTTCTAAACTTTGCCCTACAGTATATGTTATTGTTTGTCCATTGCACTTATACTACGGTTGACATCGTTGATGGACTCGAGGTGTTGGGTTATTCTTAATAGCATACATTAATTTAACATTTTACAATGTATCCAATCTATAATTTTAATAATAGTTTATTTACAATTCATATTTACATTGGCTAGTTAATAACGCACCTGTTCCCCCACTGGCTGTGGTTTCCACATAGCTCTCTGGAACCTTGGGGAATGCATCCAGCTCCTTCACCAGGGTTAGAGCCTTCTTCCGGGACACTAGTCTCCTCATCTTGTTTGGGGCAAGCGTCCACTGGATCCCTCATGCATTAAATCTTTAAGTTCAACATAGAAGTAAACTGTGTTATATAGCCTAGCAATCTTATACAAATAATGTCATATCCGAATACTTTTAACAGTGGCCGCTTGAAAGGACTTTATGAAAACGATATTTCCTCTCTAGAAAACAAGAATGGCAAGTTTAAACCCTCCCATCTGTTTCTGGCCACAGGTATGCAGAATATTCTGAGCCACCACCTGGCACTTTTTACATTCTGTTTGCCTATTGACGTTTCCCAGCTGACTAGAAGCTGGTAGTTAGCTAGCTATCTTGGCTACCGGTAGCTATCAAACCCGGCTGTGTATTTTATAATAGTCATACTTCGGTCGTTACTGTCTCGGGTGCCCATTCATTTTCGCCATAGAGGGAAATCCGATTTTTGTATCAATCCATTGTTCTATGCTTGGTTCAGGATTGAAACATCTGGATACTGCGTTAGTTGTTGCAACAAAAAAAAACTGCCGCTGGTAACCTTTGACCTGGTGTACTACCATAGACGTTTGAGTAGAGTGCATTCATTTTGCCACAGCGCCCTCTGGTGATCAACAGTAAGCAGACTGACTCCGCGCACAGACATCCGTTCTTCTTCGGTGGGGTTTATCGGCGGTTGGCATCCAACGTTATGGTGCATTACCGCCACCTACTGTTTTGGAGTGTGGGCCAGAGACAGGGAGAAACTAAATCCTACCTGCCAGCCCCATTGCTCTTAAAAAAGATAAAATATTTGAGACTATATCTAATGACGTTCTACTCAATATACTCTTTAAACAAATGTTCTGTATCCCCTTCTCTCTCATACTAGATCTCAACCTCTCTCTTTCCCTCCAATAATGTCTGCACTGTATCAATACATGCTCCACGGTCTGTTTCCTGGCAATACATTTTCCTGTTAGATACTTTCCTATCACATGTAAGGTCTTATTCAACTGGCTGTGTCCCACCCTTAATGTTGTAAATATTCCTGCCGTTCTCCCCTCCCCAACTTTCCTCTGTACTTGAAATAAAATCTTGCCCTTAGTATCTCTATTCCACTGCTCCTACCATTTCTCCACCATCACTGTCCATATCAGGCTTTTTGCCTCTGCCTTGCTCATTGAATCTACCACATCAACATCCCGACTACTTAGTGCATGTTTAGCCAGTACATCAACTGCCTCGTTCCCTTACACTCCCACATGAGCTGGGGCCCATGTAAATATTATCTGTATACCCATTTGTTTACTCCTGCCATGGGTTTGTAGCGCCTCATACAGCAGGTTGTGTCTGCTACGTGATATAAAGGACTGGATACTCCTTAGCACTGCACATGAATCAGAGCAAATAACTACTCTTTCTGGCTTAACTTCCTCCACCCACTGCAAGGCCAACAGTATGGCCATCATCTCCGCTGAATATACAGCCAGCTGATGTGTAATACGTTTCCTGACTCTCCCCCCACATTCCTGCACTACAAATGCTGACCCAGTACATCCTGTCCTTGGATCTTTTGAACCATCTGTGTAGACGGCCACAAAATTCTGATACACAATATCCAGATGTCTCTTAAACCAATCAGATGGATCAACACCATCTATCTTTCTGTCATTCTCTCCAACACTTCTAGATCAACTACTGGAGGTGGAAGTAGCCATGGTGGATTTACAGGAATATAGCTACCATTGGACTAAATTCCCTTCCATACAATCCCATCTCCTTTGCATGGGTATTACCCACCCACCCAAAGCTTGTGTTCGGTCTTCGCTCATGTTCCCAGCATGCCTGTAAAATCCCTTTTGCAGGCTGAGACACCCCATGTCCTTGTAGGTTGACCCAATAATACATTGCCAGCTGCTGTCTCCTAATCTGCAATGGCATTTCCCCCATCTCCAACTGTAGTGCAGCCACTGGGGACGTCCGGAACGCCCCACTACATATTTAGAGTCCTTGCCCGTTTGACATCTAGCCTTTCCAATGATGTCCGGGCTGCCAAACCATACGATATACTGCCATAGTCTATTACAGATCGGATCAATGCAACATACATGGTCCTCAATGTGGCATGCCCAGCCCCCCACTCCTTCCCTGTCAGACAGCGCATCACATTTAGTATCTTCTTACACTTTCCCACCACTCTCTCAATGTGTTCTGCCCAGGCCATTCTAGTATCAAAGTATACCCCAAAGAACCAAAGGCCTCCACCCTCTCCAAGTTTCTCCCATATAACCTCAAGCATAACTTATCTCCCACCTTCCTCCTGGTAAAGAACACTGTCAGTTCTCTACAGAGAACCTGAATCCCCACATTAATGCCCACCGCTCAACCTCATAAATTGCTTCCTGTACCTTCCTGACTATATATGGTACATTTCCTCCTCTCTTCCATAAGGCCCCATCATCTGCAAATAACAACCTCCCAATATCCGGCTGTACCTGAGAGTAAACATCATTGATCATGATTGAGAACAACAGAGGACTAATCACGCTCCCCTGCGGTGTACCATTATCCACCAAGCTGCCTGATAGAGACTTCCCCACCCTCACCTGGATAGACCTTCCAAACAGGAAATCCTTTATCCAGTTGTACGTTCTTCCTCCTACCCCCATAATATCAAGCTTGATTAACAACCACTCCTTCCACATCATATCACATGCCTTATCCATATAAAAAAATACAGCTACAACACTCTCCTTGTTCACCTGAGCCTTCCTGACCTGTGCTTCTAAGCAGAGCACTGGGTACATTGTTCCCCTACCCTTCCTGAATCCGCTCTGATGTGGCAATACTGACCCCCTGCTCTCCAGGAAGTAAGTTAGCCTCTCCGTTATCATACACTCCATAATCTTAGTGATGTTAAGGCTATTGGCCAATAGCTTGTTGGCCTCGTTGGGTCTTTCCCTGGCTTCCAGAATGGTACCACTACTGCCTCCTTCCAGCTGCCTGGTAGTTTCCCCTCCTCCCACACTCTGGTTGTACAACACCAATATTTTATCCAGTGCCTCATCACTAAGATGGGCCATCTTAACATAGCACACCTCATCTTTCCCAGGTGAAGTTAACCCAGCCTTACCTATTGCCCTTTTCACCTATGCCATTGTAAATGGTGCATTCAACACATCATTTACATCCTCCCTCCTATCCAGCACTCCAGGATGCTCCTCTCTCGTTCTCTCTCTCCCCCTAATCTGACAAATTTGCCTAGCTATGCACTTGGACAAAGGCTTGGGCCATCATCTCTGCCTTCTCCTCATCTGTTACTGCCACATCCTTCCCACTCGTCAACACTGGATAATCCCACTCCCTTCTGACCCCACTCATCCTCTGAATCATCCCCATACTTCTCCCACTGGTGTCGCCCTTCCAATGGTGTCACAGAACCGACGCCAACATGACCTCTGTCTGACGAATAGTTCTCTTCACCAGCGCCTGCTTATACTGAATCAGATGTTGGAAGTTATGTGTCCTTTTCAGCACTCTAAATTAGAGGTCGACCGATTATGATTTTTTTAACGCCAATACCGATAATTGGAGGACCAAAAAAAGCCGATACCGATTAATCAGCCGATTTTTATATATATTTGTAATAATGACAATTACAACAATACTGAATTAACACTTTTATTTTAACTTCATATAATACATAAATAAAATCAATTTAGTCTTAAATAAATAATGAAACATGTTCAATTTGGTTTAAATAATGCAAAAACACAGTGTTGGAGAAGAAAGTAAAAGTGCAATATGTGCCATGTAAAAAAGCTAACGTTTAAGTTCCTTGCTCAGAACATGAGAACATATGAAAGCTGGTGGTTCCTTTTAACATGAGTCTTCAATATTCCCATGTAAGAAGTTTTAGGTTGTAGTTATTATAGGACTATTTCTCTCTATACCATTTGTATTTCATATACCTTTGACTATTGGATGTTTTTATAGGCACTATAGTATTGCCAGCCTAATCTCGGGAGTTGATAGGCTTGAAGTCATAAACAGCACAATGCTTGAAGCACAGCAAAGAGCGGCTGGCAAACGCAGGAAAGTGCTGTTTGAATGAATGCTTACAAGCCTGCTGCTGCCTACCACCGTTCAGTCAGACTGCTCTATCAAATCAAAGACTTAATTATAATATAATAAACACACAAAAATACAAGCCTTGGGGCTTTAATATGGTCAAATCCGGAAACTATCATTTTTGAAAACAAAACGTTCATTATTATTTCAGTGAAATACGGAACCGTTCCGTATTTTATTGAATGGGTGGCATCCCTAAGTCTAAATATTGCTGTTACATTGCACAACCTTCAATGTTATGTCATAATTATGTAAATTTCTGGTAAATTAATTACCGTCTTTGTTAGGAAGAAATGGTCCTTCACACAGTTCGCAACGAGCCAGGCGGCCCAAACTGCTGCATGTACCCTGACTCTGCTTGCACAGAATGCAAGAGAAGTGACACAATTTTCCCCAGTTAAAATAAATTATGTTAGCAGGCAATATTAACTAAATATGCAGGTTTAAAAAATATACTTGTGTATTGATTTTAAGAAAGGCATTGATGTTTATGGTTAGGTACACATTGGTGTAACGACAGTGCTTTTTCGCGAATGCGCTTGTTAAATCATCACCCGTTTGGAGAAGCAGGCTGTGATTCGATGATAAATTAACATGCACCGCATTGATTATATGCAACGCAGGACAAGCTAGATAAACTAGTAATATCATCAACCATGTGTAGTTAACTAGTGATTATGTTAAGATTGATTGGCTTTTATAAGATAAGTTTAATGCTAGCTAGCAACTTACCTTGGCTCCTACCTGCACTCGCGTAACAGGTGGTCAGCCTGCCATGCAGTCTCCTCGTGGAGTGCAATGTAATCGGCATCCAAAAATGAAGATTACCGATTGTTATGAAAACTTAAAATCGTCCCTAATTAATCGGCCATGTCGATTAATCGGTCGACCTCTACTCTAAATGCCCTGTTCCTACTCCTCACCATTGCCCCACACTCCTTTGTCCTCCACGGGACTGCTTTCCTCCTCCTCCCTGAACTCTTAGGTATAGCCTCAGTAGCTTTCCCCACTAACGCTGTTCTCACCCAGTTATTCATACTATCCCCTTCCCCTCTCAAATCCACCCGCTCACTTAACTCCTGAAACTGATCCCACTTTGCCCTTTCAAACACCCACCTGCCTACCACTGACACCTCCTCCTCCCTTTGGCCTACTGTGCATACTATGGGGTAATGATCACTCCCTACTGTCAACTCCTCCCAGTCACAGATTCCTGTCATCACACTAGATACCCGAGAGGTCCAATCCAAACTCTTTCCCTGTAACTACATCAATCCTAGTCCCTCGGCCATCATTCAGGCACACCAGATCTTTAACTTCTATCAGATTTTCCATCACCTGGTCATTTCCATCCATCCATCCACCCCCAGAGCGTGTTGTGGACATTAAAATCCCCACATATTACCTTACTTCTATCCTGGCCCTCCACCATCTCCAACTCTTCTAGGTCTAATACCTGACACGTATTATAGTAGTTCACTACCATCTCTCCTCTCAACCACACTGCCACCACCACATATTCCTGTTCAATACCTTTACCTAGCATCCTGTATGGAAGTCCTTGCTTTATGAAGGTGGCACATCACCCCTTCCCCCTACACCTCTGTCCCTATGTGTTATAAACTCCACATTCGGTTTGAGTCATGTTTCCTGCACACAAATCACATCAGGCTTAGCTGGCATATCCACAATTAAATTATTTAACTCCTGCCCATTAGCCAACAGGCTTGGAGCATTCCATTGTAGTACTACCATCATAATTAAGATCCAGTAATACAGGACTCCACCCTCGGCTGATTGAGGTCATCTTGAACCTCTTCCCATGTCAAGCCTGTCATACTCAGATGTCTCCCAGCAGCACCCACTATTCGCTTAATCTTCTCCGTTTTAGACTTTACTTCAGCAGTGCTGTTGATTACTCCTGCTATGAACGTCACCAGCTTTTTCTTATCTATGTATACCATATCGCCACCCACCTGCCCCGTAATCCCCATCTAGATGCTCCTACCCATCTCTCTTTGAACCTGTATCTCTCTGGACCTGAACCACCCTCACGGCCTCCGCATAAGACACCCTTCTCTCACTTGTTGCACCACCACTGCCTGCTTCATAGCCTCACACACACTATATGCCACATTATGAGCTATGAACTATGGTTAATTTATTTTGGAAGTACCTGGTCCTTGAAGTGTAACAGTATAGACGGGCTATCTGCCCTAACTCCACCCCTTATTGCTTGCAAACTTTGAACATTCACTAAAACGCCTCCTGTCAAATTGCCCTTATCTCTTGAATTCTAACACTCACTCCTGTTATCACCCCTTTAATCCACTGCTTCCCTGCTTGATCACTCCAGCTGCTCGACAACACCTTACACTTCCCTATTTGCTTCACTCAGAGTTTTTTCCCCTCTGCGCCATTTCCTTACAGAACACCAACAAACTACTATCTCTTAACGCTTTAGCATTGACAACTTCCCCAGTCAACTCTTTTATCACAGCCGTCAACCTTATCGGACTCATCGCCCCTACTCCCCCTTCCTTCCTAAACTTCAGAATCACTTTCTGCTCCTCCTCACCTCCATGCGTCTTATCTTGCCCTCTCTCGGCACTTTCTACCTCCGAACTGCAGCTAGCGTTAGAAACTATGTTGCTCTCCTCAGACTTCCTTTTCTGCCTCCTCTCTGCCTCCAAAGACCTCTCGCTCCCCTTCAAACCCCTACTCCCTTTCTCTCCCGCTTTCTTTTTCTCTTTCTTACTCTCTCCTTTATTGTACCACTATACTCCATACTTTCTTCTCCTACCATCTCTGACCCAATCACAACACAGCTGTGCCGAACCGCCGCCACACCGAGTAAAGTTTGATTGCTTGTTTTTCCGCTAATTCTAACTGTTAACACAACGTCGCTTCCGTTTAGCTTGCAAAGTGGAAAACAACCCTTTATACAGTAGCGCCTCCCCGCACGTCCCACAGACATCCACATGAGTGCCCATCGAAGTCATTCCATGAAACATGTGAACATTGTAAATTACAACTAGGCCTATTTGATAACCATCTTTTCTTGACCGTTGTATTCCTGTCATTGGTCAATTTGCACATAACTCACTGGGCGCACACTGGTTGGATCAACATCCACGTCATTTCAATAAATTTACGTTGAACCAACGCGAAATATATGTTGAATTTAGGTCTGTGCCCAGTGGAAAGCTACTATAGTTATACAGTACAGCTACCAGAGGCGCAACTTTCACTGGGAACGGGACATGCCTCCTCCACATTCTGAAATTGCATTTTTGTCCCCACTAGTTTAATAATTGGAATGTGATACAAAATGAGGCGATGGTTTGCTTTAGGACCATGCGGACGCCTCCGAGGGTTCGGGTCGGCTGTTTGGAGTGTTTATCCGACTGAATAAAAAAAATATATATATATCCTTCCTACTTCTAAAACCGAAAGTGCGCCACTGATAGTTACTATACTTTGCTCTCACATTTCCAAGTTTTCAATGTTTTCCTATTGAGGTACTGTAACTAAAGATGGTTTAGTATGAAGAGTATGAAGTATGAAGATGGTTTAGAAACTCTGCTTTAACCTATGTTTTGTTAGGTTTAGTCATAGAGTTGTATATAGGACTATTGTGCCCAAAAGCCAGTTCTGGTTTGGGCAGCGCCATTGATGACTTTCACCATTTTGAAGTAGTCAACTGGGTGAGACCACTGAGATATTTATGATCTGGAGATCGTTTCCAAGATGACAGACTGTTGTTTTCAACGTAATCCACTCACGGTCGCATATGCTGTTTTGTGGTGGTTGCCATCTGCTAAACAGAGCCGATAATGTCTGCACACTCAGTGCGCACTGGAGTAGCAGCGACATCATCATCCAGAAACACGACAAACATTGAATGAATATAACATTTTAATATCTTCAGCTGTGAGTGATGGGAAAAAACAAGCATAGCGCTTGCAACTTCAGGGTTATGGGTTCGATTGTGGGTTTGACCAACTGGCAAGTGTCTTCACTGACAAACTCTCCCTGACCGAGTCTGTAATACCTACATGTTTCAAGCAGACCACAATAGTCCCTGTGCCCAAGAAAGCGAAGGTAACCTGCCTAAATGATTACAGCCCCGTAGCACTCACGTCGGTAGCCATGAAGTGCTTTGAAAGGCTGGTCATGGCTCACATCAACAGCATCCTCCCGGATACCCTAGACCCACTCCAATTTGCATACCGTCCCAACAGATCCACAGATGACACAATCTCAATCGCACTCCACACTGCCCTTTCCCACCTGGACAAAAGGAACACCTATGTAAGAATGCTGTTCATTGACTACAGCTCAGCATTCAACACCATAGTGCCCACAAATCTCATCACTAAGCTAAGGACCCTGGGACTAAACACCTCCCTCTGCAACTGGATACTGGACTTCCTGACGGGCCTCCCCCAAGTTGTAAGGGTAGGCAACAACACATCTGCCATGCTGATTCTTAATGCTGGGGCACCTCAGGGGTGTGTGCTTAGTCCCCTCCTGTACTCCCTGTTCACCTACGACTCCGTGGCCAAACACAACTCCAACACCATCATTAAGTTTGCTGACAACCCAACAGTTGTAGGCCTGATCACCAACAATGATGAGACAGCCTATAGGGAGGAGGACAGGTGACAGGAAAACAACCTCTCCCTCGATGTGAGCAAATGAAAGGAGCAAATCGTGGACTACAGGAAAAGGCAGGCCGAACAGGCCCCCATTGACATCGAAGGGGCTGTAGTGGAGCGGGTTGAGAGTTTCAAGTTCCTTGGTGTCCACATCACCAACAAACTATCATGGTCCAAACACACCAAGACAGCCGTGAAGAGGGCACGACAACACCTTTTCCCCCCTAGGAGACTGAAAAGATTTGGCATGGGTCCCCAGATCCTCAAAAAGTTATACAGCTGTATCCTGACCGGTTGCATCACTGCCTGGTATGGCAACTGCTCTGCATCTGACTGTAAGGCGCTACAGAGGGTAGTACGTACGGCCCAGTACCTCACTGGAGCCAAGCTTCCTACCATCCAGGACCTATATACCAGGTGGTGTCAGAGGAAGGCCCAAAATATGGTCAGAGACTCCAGTCACCTATAGACTGTCCTCTCTGCAACCGCACGGCAAGCGGTACCGGAGTGCCAAGTCTAGGACCAAAAAGATCCTTAACAGCTTCTACCCCCAAGCCATAAGACTGCTCAACAATTAATCAAATGGCCACCCGGACTATTTACATTCACCCCCCCCCCCTTGTTTATACCCAGCTGATACTCACTGTTTATTATCTATGCATAGTCACTTTACCCCTACCTACATGTACAAAATAACTCGACTAACCTGTAACCCTGCACATTGACTCAGTACCAGTACCCTCTCTATATAGCCTCATTATTGTTATTTTTTTATTGTGTTACTTTTTATTTTACTATTTTTACTTTAGTTTATTTAGTAAATATTTTATTATCTCTTTCTTGAATTGAATTGTTGGTTAAGAGCTTGTAAGTAAGGTCTGTTGTCGTGCACCTGTTGTATTCAGAGCATGTGACAAATAACATTTAATTGTATTTTATTCCCACGTGGACTAGTACAAAAAAGTTTGAAAATGGATGCACTCACTACTGTAAGTCGCTCTGGATAAGAGTGTCTGCTAAATTAGTCAAATGTAAATGTAATTCAGATCATCATTGGGGATCAACCAATTAATTATACTTGTGAGTAAACATTCCAGAACTGCAGGTGCCAGTATATTGCCAGCCTTGGCTTTATACCTGTTCAAACAACACGCTCCAGGGGGCAGTATCCACCCTTTCAGTTTGTTTACCAACTCATAGAAGTAGTGATGGGCATTCCGTCTCTTTTCAGTGAGCCGGCTTGTTCTGCTCAGCTCACCAAAAAGAGCTGGCTCTTTTAGCTCCCAAATGGCTCTTTAAAAAAAATATGTTTTGTATTTTTCAAGTCAAACAGTTTGCGATAGTTTGACTATGATTGGTGTTAAAACAATTCTAATTAACTTATTAAAGGAAGTCATACTCTACCTTAACCACAATGTATTTAAAAATGCATTGGTTTGTTATGAAAAGGAATGCTATTAAACATTTGCATTTAATGTATAACTTTTTAATGTGCATATAAATCTAAACATTCAAAACGAATAGAATCTGAACAGCATAATAGAATATTGCACCATATCAAAGCAAAATAAATAATAATTTGCAAAACTGCAGCGTCCCACAAATTGAAATAAATGTAAAAAATAAGGATGCTATTACACATGTGCATTTAAAGTATAACTTTTTTAATGTCAAATTGCAGCATCCCACAAATTGAAATACATTTTAAAAATAAGGATGCTATTACACATGTGCATTTAAAGTATAACTTTTTAATGTATATAAACAAAGTGCATATAAATTTAACAATTCAAAACGAATACAATCTGAACAACACAATAATAGAATTGTGCACCATATCAAAGAAAAATAAATAACAATGTGCAAAACTCCAACATCGCACTTAAAAAATTAAACGGGTCCCTCTTTTCTCTCTCTTCTTTATTGCCATGTTATAACCAGCAGCACACAGCAATGCTGACCATATTTTTATTTTATGAGAGTTGCATTCAGAAATGCAAGCTGCCTCACTTTCGAGGGGCTGATGCGGTTTCTTCTCTCAGTAATTATTTGTCCCGTTTTCGAGAAGCCCTCTCAGAGGGAACGGATGTGGCCACTATGCAGAGTCTCCCTGTCATGATTTAAGTAAGCCGTGGGTTGACAGAGGCCTTGTTCTTCCACCAGCTCAGAGGATCTGCAGATCTTTCAGAATGAATGTGTGTGCGCTTGAGCATTTAGGCCTATATTATTTTATTTATTTTTTGGTTCTTTGAATTAGTTAATTTTATTCATTTAAATATTTTGTTTCTTCATATGTTAATTTTTGTAGATTTCTATAAGTAGATTCGGCTCGTCTGATATGCGAGCTGGCTCCCAACGTTCACCTACAAGAGCCGGCTCCTTTAAGAGCCGACTCGTTCGCGAACGACCCATCACTACATAGAAGTTGTAGAAGAAGAAAATTGACTACTTCAAAATAGAGATGGCCTCAATAGAGCTGCCCGCGCGCTCACAGACACCATCACGGTAGAGATACAATATTGCAATCTCTATACAACTATATTGGTTTAGGAAACCACATAGCTTCCTGGGCCCTTATAAGACCAATTATCCATTCACGCAATAATTGATAGGTGCTACCTGCCGCTACCATATTATCATCAACCGACATCGGTTGTTAAATACACATTTGTAGTCTCTTATAATTGATGTATTTTCACCATGAATTGGCCTAATCAACCTAACCTAGGCTAGATTATTAAACTATTTGCTTATATTTCACTGCATTTTATTTTTCCTTGTTTCTTTGTAGACTTACATATATTTGTGTGCTGCTCCTTTTCTCCGATGGAATGGAACTACACATCCCGATGTGCGCCTGGTTGTGTGACCCCCCGCCAATCGAGAGCGTGTGATTTGGCGCTGAGCGAGATAGACAAGGCCCAAAGCAGGGTGATTTTGTTACAGCTAGAGGAAGAGGGAGCAAACGAAATTAAAATACAGAAGGGGCGAGATTTATACATAATTCCCACCTAGGTTCCGCAAAATACTAGGCCCCCTTAGGTTCTACAGCCAATAGACAAGACTTGGGGACCGAGCAGTGGCTGTAAATTGGCCCTATTGAAGAATTGCGTTAGAAACGGGGAGGCCTGCACTCTGTCCGAATATTTTTTTATTTTATCTATTTTTGTAAATTGCTCAAAGAAGCGCAGATATATGGTGTATGTGTTTAGAATGGGACACGCTGAAGGTATTGGCATTTTTATTTTACTACATCTCGCGACTCAGCATTTCGTTCTACGTTCTCTCTCTCGTTGATATTTAGCTTGCTGTCATTATCGTAGCGGTACATTTAGTCGTGTAGATTTAGGGTATTGTTATATCCTCGTTTTTTTCAAACGAATGATTGATGTGTATAATCACGGTAGACAATTTTGTTTAGAGGTGCAATGGCAGCCATATTGGTAACAATGTATAGCTTCGTTTGCCATCGTGTTTCTAGTCGTCTGGATTGTATTGAAATGGCAACAAATCAATGTGTTAACATTGCGGACGTGTCAGAATACAAGCACATCATCTCGGCGTTTGATGCATGTTTTTATATTGACAAGGAACAATATATTTGATTTGCCAGTGTTCATGCAAGCTAGCCACGCTAGCTAACTTAACACATAGCATCAGAACGATGCACAGCACCGCTAATAATGATGCAGTTCAATCACTCAGTGAAACAATGTAACGATATTTCAGTCTGTCTGTGCTTCGTTTTCCTCAATAAAATGACCCCAGTGGTACGGTGTCTCAATTCGTGTATGCAAAGCTGGACTGCGTGATCTACATTACTTTATATTCTCATCCAGCAGATGGGATACACATTAATAAGTTGTTTTCCCGTATATCACCTTGTGAATGGCATTAAAGGCTGCTTAATCTGAATCAAATCAAGGTTTAGTCTACACCAAAAAGGACATCGATTCAAGGTTATTTTGTGCATATAATAAAGTTATGACACTTTCAATTTTCTATTTCAATATGACACTGTTCAATTTCGGAATCCATATATTCATGCATTATCACTGTACTTCTTTCTGTCTCAGCCAGGGCATGGTCATCTTGGTCCTTAGGCTACCCTGTCACACCTTTACACCCAGAGCAGTTTGACTTCTGGGTGAAATGCTTAGTGCTTGCCTATACTGTAATAGTACATTGCATTGATTGGTGATGGTTTAAGATCCAACAATAGGATTTCTTTAAAAGTGATTTGAAGGATTTTCCCTATTTTGGCAGAGGCAAAAACAAATGCATTTATTAGGTCCACGCAGTCTATTTATACTGTGTGAACTGACCAGGGAAAAACTCTGATACTGTAGGCTGTCACTGTAGTGTACCCATATAGGCTATCATGAAATGTTTTTTCCTGATCAGGTCACGGGGTCAGAATAACTACAACAGAGGTCCATTTTTGAATAACCACAACATTGCCCATTACCAAGCAATCCATTCCTTATGAGTCGTTCAGAGCTGATAATTGTCTGAGTGATGAGTTGAACTCTTTGGCTGTGTTTACACAGGCAGCCTATAATTTGGATATTTTTCCACTAATTGGTCTTTTGACCAATCAGATCAGCTCCTTTGCCAATAATTGGGCAAAAGATCAGAATTGGGCTACTTGTGTAAACACAGCCATTGGCACACTTGAGGTTGGCTCTACACAACTGGCAGGGATCTATACCATTAGACAGACATTACACAGAGATACTGTGTCCCCAGAGATGTCTATGGCAGCCTAGCTCACTCAGTCAGTGTTTCCCAAAACTGTGGTCTCCCCGAGGGGCAGACAAGCTAGCTCAACAGGGGTTTTGAGACAAGAATCTGTAATGACAGATTTTGTAGGCCTGTATGTCTTTAAGACATTTTTTATCATAGCTAGCTTGATGATCAACATTTTGGTCATCTGTACATGGACATTTATCAGTTGAGTATAAGCACACGTGAATGAGAGAAAAAAACATGGGCAATAGCGAAGCATTCAGCAGACCTTTTTTAAAATTCAGTGCACACTGTGCAGGGAGCACTTAGATCTTATCATGGGAAAGACTAGATATTTCTAGTATGTAAAACTGGAGATCAGTTTCATTATTTAATGTAGGAAGGGGATATAGCACAAGCTCTCCTCAGAACAGTCTGTCTTTCCTTACCAGTAGGATTAGATTAGAATAGACAGTTCAGTTATCATACTGTATGTCACTTTATTCCTCTGACTGTGATGATTGATTAAATGTTCTTACCTTATCAAAAAAGAGATGCACAGTTGTAGATCTGATTATGTTGTCTTTCAGTCATCATCCTCTCCATTTCCCCTTAACATCATATCAACCCCTGTCCTATATCTTGGTCATCCTCCAGGTCCAGCCAGAGAAAAGGACAGTTAAGGATGCAGGAGCACAACAATGGATTTCTCCTTCTCTTTCATGCAAGGGATCATGGGAAATACAATTCAGCAACCCCCTCAGCTCATTGACTCAGCCAACATCCGACAGGAGGGCGCCTACGACACCGGCAGCGATGCGGGCGAGGACGGAGCCCCCTCCTACGACGCTGCCCTGGAGGCAGAGTTCTCCTACCCGCCCTCTGCCTCCGAAGACATGCCACCTGTCTCCAATGGTTACCCCCCTGGGCTGGGCCTGTACGAGCCCCAGGCCAAGTTCTCCATGTACCCCCAGTTCCCCAACGGCTCGGCCAATGGCTACGGGGCCATCCGGGGCTATGGCGAACACTGCCTCATGCCTGGGGAGGGAACGGTCCTGAGGGCCCCTGTCCTCCAGGAGAGATCCCCCTCCCCTATATCTCCTCCACCTTCACACCACCCCCACCTCCATCACCCTCACCACCACCATTCTCATCACTACCACCCTCAACTTCACCCACACAGCCCTCCACCCCTGCCCTCCCAACACCACCTCAACCCGCCACCTCACCGCATGTCCCATGTGCTCCCTCCTCCCCCGTTACTCCTGCCCTCCACCAGCCCTCCCCTGTCCCTGCTGGACAGCACCCCCCCCTCTCACCCTTCTCACACCCCCTCTGCTCCCTCCATCGGGGTCCTGAAGAAAACCAGCTCTCCAGAGATCAAGCTAAAGATCATAAAGACGTACCAGAACGGGAGGGAGCTGTTTGAGTCTGCGTTGTGTGGAGATCTGCTGCAGGAGTCCCAGGCCAGCGAGGCCTCTCAGAGCCACCGCAGACACGAGAGGAAGAAGGAGAAGAGGAAAAAGACCGTCAGGGAGCAAGAAGAAGGGCAGGACCAGGAGCAGCTACAAGAGGGCACTGTAGGGCAGGCCAGGGACATCCAGACCCAGCTACAGCTCCAGACTCACACCCCGGCCCAGACCCAACCACAGGAGCTGCCTGTGGGGCAGACAGAGAAGCCACAGAAGACCCCCATCAAAGCAGAGCCCGAGACACCTAAGGTATGTGTTGGTTTGCTGCTAGTCTGTCGGTTAAGGTCATCCAGTTAAATTGAGTCACTGTTCAGTACTAAAAGAGTAACTGTTTCAACAGTTTCAGACTTCAGACATCTAATCAAACATATCTATATCATTGTGTTTACTTGATAGCTACCTACACAAATAGCTAGCTAGAACAAAGTGTAAAAATTCATAAAAATATGTATTATTGCTTACACCCATCTGATTCTTTTAGATCTACAGAAAGTGTCTTGGGGTTTGGGCATGACTCCTGTCACTAACTGAGTGTGTTTTTTCTCCCCCTGTACTGTAGGTCCAGAAGCAGTACCCTACAGTGATAACCGGTACAGGCTGCTGTAAGGACCACGAGGTGGGGGACCTGGTGTGGGCCAAGGTGGGCACCTACCCCTGGTGGCCCTGCATGGTCTCCTGTGACCCCCAGATGAACGTCCACACACGCATCAACACCCGGGGTAAAAAATAATTTGACTCATGTCTTCTTCCAGGTGTCCAGAACCTGTAAAGATAACTGGTTAAAAGCCTCTAACCGCCGTCTGTCTGTGTTCTTCCTGGCCCTCCAGGTCACAGGGAGTACCATGTGCAGTTCTTTGGCAGCGTGGCGGAGCGGGCCTGGGTCCATGAGAAGAGGGTGGTCATGTACCAGGGAGAGCACCAGTTTGATGAGCTGCAGGCTGAGACACTACGCAAGACTACCAACACCGCAGAGAGACACAAGGTAGAGACACAGCACTGCCTGGCCTGACACACTCTTGACACCGGTTTAATGGGCGAAGGGCTGGCCTGTTTCGAAGCTCACACCATGACTTTTCTCCAAACATGAGATTTATGTAGTTGTGTACATATGTACGGTATATGGGATTGTAGGTAATGTAATGGGTATGTATGGGATTAAGCTGGTGTAGTGATTATGTTTAGCTGTTTTCGGCTATATTGAAGGAAGGGCCTACTAAACTTGGTTGAGTGCGCTGACTTGATAAGAGTGTCTTCAAAATGTTAATAAAATGTGTGCGTTTGTGTCAGCTGATGAAGCCCTTCCCCCAGAGAGAGCGTGCTCAGTGGGAGGTGGGCGTCGGCCATGCGGAGGATGCCTTCCTGATGACTCAGCAGGAACGTATCGACAACTACACCTTCATCTACGTCGACCCCGACCCCAATGCTCCTCCGCCCATCAAGAAGACCCCCACCAGGGCGGCCGGTCGCACCCAACGTTCTTCTATCGCAACAAGTAAGAAAGAAGAAGTGGCAGTGACATCACCGGACCGGGCGGAGCCATCCAGAAGACAGCCTCGTAGGCAGTGTAGTGTTCCTAATGCAGACGACCCAGCCGACCCCCAGACCTCAGAGAAAGACCAGAGCCGGGACCCTGGCCAGCCCAGCCCCCCAGCTCGGGAGGCCCTGTCTAAGGCAGGGGTAACCCAGGAGTCCCCTGCCCCTGTACGGGCCTGGAAGACAGCCGCTGCCAGGAAGTTGCTGCCTCTTTCCATTACCATGAAGAAACTAAATGTGGAGATCACCAAGTGTGACCAAGTGTGGCCTCTTCTGCAGAGGAAAGCCCTGCCCTCACCACGTCGAGAGAGGGAGAGAGAGGCGGAGAGGGAGGAGGGAGAAGGCCGACAGGCTGACCTGGGATACTGCTCACCAGAGGTGGGTGCTCTCTATTGGTCTAGACGCCCTAGTTGACAATGGTGGTGAATGTTGTTGTTGCTCTAAACTGAATTGAAACATTGTTTTTAAGTGGATTTTTTGTCTCCAGCAGGGCTGTGGAGTTAAACCAGAACCCAGTCCAGACGAGGAGGAGAAGAGGGATGAGGGAGAGGAGAAAGAGGACAGGGAGGAGAGAAGTGACCAGGAAGCAGCACAGCACACCTCCTGTCCTGGGTCTCAGCACAGCACCCCGACAGGTATGTACGTGTGTATGCACGTTTTCTGGGTCTTCTGGTGATAACTGGTGAATATTCTGTTGGTGGGAATGTGTTCCCCACAGAGCAGAGGTGTTTAACCAGGTATCTCCTTCCGGTAGGTTCTCAAGAGCGTAAGCAGCAGCGCAGGTCAGTGAGGAGCAGATCAGAGTCAGAGAAAGGCTGTGAGCCCGTCCCCAAAAAGAAGACAAAAAAGGAACAGGTACCAACCTGCTAATACCACTTACTGTTCCCCTCTGTAATGCTAACCAAACTGGTGGTTCTGTCACTCACTTCTCTAGAGGAGGATCACAATTTAACGGAGCGATCTGAAACATCCATCTCTCTCTTCCTCTCTCCCTGCAGGGTGAGATGGCTCCTGAGACCACTCTGAGAACAGGCTCACAGAAAGGTAGCGACTCCAGCTCTGTCCTATGACTCTCTCTTTCCCATCCTGCTCTAAGCATACTGGCTTTTTTTAACGTGTTGGGTCATAAAAAGGGAAGCAGTGTGGAGGTGTGTGTTAACCTGTGGTGTGGTGTGTAGGAGCCAGTGAGATCTCAGATGCCTGTAAGCCTCTGAAGAAACGCAGCAGAGCCTCCACAGACGTAGAG
Organism: Oncorhynchus clarkii lewisi; assembly: GCF_045791955.1. NCBI lineage: Eukaryota > Metazoa > Chordata > Actinopteri > Salmoniformes > Salmonidae > Oncorhynchus > Oncorhynchus clarkii. The sequence continues at coordinate 33,393,084 of NC_092152.1, forward strand.
ATGGCCTCCTCTCAGTACAGAGACACATCCGACTCTGACTCTAGAGGCCTGAACGACCCGCAGGTAAACACAAACACACCTCAGACCCTGACTTTAGAAGGCTAAATGACCGCAAGGTGCACACACACACACAAAGCCCACCCACTCATGCTCTCTCTTGTGTAGAGTCTGTTTGGGAAGAGTTTGGACAGTCCAGCGGCTGCAGATGCGGACGAGTCAGACAGCCAGTCAGTGGACTCCAGTCTTTCCAGACAAGGAAGCAGCACAGCCAAGATAGACACTGTCTGCCAGGTACACCACTGCAGGCCGCCTCTCCTATCCCCTCATCCTTTCTCCTCTTCTGTCTTTTCACCTCAGTTTCTCTCTTCCCCTCTCTCTGCTCTCTGTGATCATTTTAGAAGAAAGCCGAAGAAATATACACTGAACTAATATTGAAATGCAACATTCAACAATTTAAAAGATTTTACTGAGTTACAGTTCATATAAGGAAATCAGTCATTTGAAATAAATAAATTAGGCCCTAATGTAATCTATGGATTTCACATGACTAGGAATACAGATATGCATCTGTTGGTCACAGATACCTTTAAAAATAAAAAGGTGGGGAAGTGTATCAGAAAACCGGTCAGTATCTGGTGTGACCAGCATTTGCTTCATGCAGCGCAACTCATCTACTTCTGATGGAGTTGATCAGGCTGTTGAATGTTGTCCCACTCCTCTTCAATGGCTGTGCGAAGTTGCTGGATATTGGCGGGAACTGGAACACGCTGTCTACCCAGAGCATCCCAAACATGCTCATTGGGTGATGTCTGGTGAGTATGCAGGCCAGAAGAAGAACTGGGACATTTTCATCTTCCTGGAATTGTGCACAGATCCTTGCGACATGGGGCCGTGCATTATCATACTGAAACATGGTGATTACGGCGGATGAAAGGCACGACAATGGGCCTCAGGATCTCATTAAGGTATCTCTGCATTCAAATTGCCACCGATAAGATGCAGTTGTGTGTGTTGTCTGTAGCTTGTGCCTGCCCATACCATAACCATGGGACACTCTGTTCACAACGTTGACATCAGCAAACCACTTTCCCACACAACGCCATACACACTGTCTGCCATCTGCCCGATACAGTTCAAACCTGGATTAATCTGTGAAGAGCACATTTCTCCAGCGTGCCAGTGGCCATCGAAGGTGAGAATTTGCCCACTGAAACCGGTTACGACGCCGAACTGCAGTCAGGTCAAGACCCTGTTGAGGATGACAAGCATGCAGATGAGCTTCCCTGAGACGGTTTCTGACAGTTTGTGCAGAAATCCTTCAGTTGTGCAAACCCACAGTTTCATCAGCTGTCTGGGTGGCTGGTCTCAGACGATCCCGCAGGTGAAGAAGCTGGATGTGGAGGTCCTGGACGGGCATGGTTACATGTAGTCTGCGGTTTTGAGGCCAGTTGGACGTACCGACAAATTCTCTGAAACAAAGTTGGAGGCGGCTTATGGTAGAGAAATTAACATGATGAATTCTCCAACACTTTACATATTGCATTCATATTTTTGTTCAGGGTATGTTATACTCCACTCTTCCTCTGTATAGAACTGTAAGGTGTATGTATGGAGAGGGTTGCGTGTTTCTATATCTTCCTCTATGTGTAGATCTGTGAGGTGTATGGAGAGGGTCTGGTGTCGTGTGAGGGAGACTGCTGTCGGCTGTTCCATCTGGAGTGCTTGGGTCTCGCCTCGGTACCCGAGGGCAAGTTTACCTGTCTGGAATGTAGAAACGGTGAGACATGGCATGATGTCGCAACACATACACAATGCATTTACATCCTAATCATTACTAGACCTACACTACCATTAGACAAGTTCTCTTTGATTGCTCCTTTCATCTTTACAGTATCATGTTGGCTAAAATGGTTGAAAGGATTATTGAAGTTATTCCAGGGCACGTCCTTCAACTTTGTGAATTCTGATGAAGCTATGGGTGTGAACAGAGAAGACGGCTTAAGCCCTGATTATGTAAATTACCCTACAGACAAATCTTTCTGTGTGATTTCAACCCGGCAGACATGAGAGATTTCTCTGATGGAGGAATGAAGAGTAGACTGGCATTTGCCTTTTTCTCACCCCTCTGTACACACACACTCTCTCTCTGTCTGCCCCCTCCCGCTTTCTCGCTCTGCCCCCTCCCGCTTTCTCGCTCTGCCCCCTCCCACTTTCTCGCTCTGCCCCCTCCCGCTTTCTCGCTCTTCCCCCTCCCGCTTTCTCGCTCTGCCCCCTCCGGCTCTCTCGCTCTGCCCTCTCTCTCTCTCTCTCTCTCTCTCTCTCTCTCTCTCTCTCTCTCTTGCGCTCTCTAGGCTCTCACTTGTGTTTCAGCTGTAAGGCAGGGGGAGGGGAGGTGTTGCGCTGCTCAGTGGTTGGCTGCGGGAGGTATTACCATGACGACTGCGTGCGTAAACTCCCTGGCACCGTGGGGAGTGGTACGGGCGGGGGGTTCCACTGCCCCCAGCATACCTGCGCCACCTGCTGTCTGGAGAGAGACCTGCACCAAGCCACCCAAGGTAGGGAGTCAGAACACTGGTCCAGATGAAGGAGAGGAGATGAGGAGAGGAATGGAAGTCACTTCAGGCTTTTTACATGGTCCCTCACATACTGCAGGTGTTAGTCTCTCTTTGTCTAACACTCATCTGTCCTTCCTCTCCCCATCCCCAGGGCGTATGATGCGTTGTCTGCGCTGCCCTGTTGCGTACCATACAGGGGACAGCTGCGTGGCAGCGGGTAGCATGGTCCTCACCCACCACATCATGATCTGCAGCAGCCATGGCATTGCCAAGAGGAACGGCCTCCTCTCCTCACCCGTCAATGTGAACTGGTGTTTCCTCTGTGCCCGAGGTAAGCTCTATCTCCCTCCTTAGACCTCCTGTAGGGACCCACCCTGACTCACTCACCTTTGTGTCCCAAATAGCACCCTATTCCCTATATAGTGCACTACTTTTGACCAGGGCCCCTGCCACTGTCTCCCGAAGGGGAGCTTCCAGCTTCAGCCCCGTGGCTTCAAAATGTTTGACTGGAGGACAGAAGGAGAAGCAGTAGAGAGGGATGTGGCTTTGTCCTGCCCCTGAGACTTCTGGACACAGTGTTTGAGTGAATAGAGCCCTAGCTCCAACTCCTTCTGCTCAGGTGTAAGGGTTAGCCAGACCCCCCCCCCCCCCCCCTCTCGCTCTCTGAATCTGAACCCCTCTAATCCAGTCTTCTCTTATCATTCAAACTTTGTTTATCCCCCTAGTGGTAATTGATTTGTGTGGAGGCTCAGCTGAGGAGACTACTGGTGCTGGCTGATCTTTCTCAACTCAGTGCTCCTCAGTAGTCCTCAAAACCACAGTCTCCTATCCCAGGGAAAGGCGTCTGTAGTGTAGCGTGAACGTGGCTATGCAAAGAACTGGATGTCTAACTTTGTCTAGATGAGATGGAGATTCATTCAACCTGCATGATAGTTACGATGCATTCTCCTGTTTGTAAATGTATTTGTGACATTTGACCATTACTGTTGTCTCTGTTGTACCTGATGTGGCAGTGCCTTTAGAAAGTATTCATACCCCTTGACTTATTCCACGTTGTGTTACAGCCTGAATTTAAAATGGATTAACAATAAAAATAAATCTCGACCCATCGACACACAATACCCCATAATGACAAAGTAAAAACATGTTTTCAGACATGTTTGCAAATGTACTGAAAATTAAATACAGAAATATCTCATTTACATAAGTATTCACACCCTTTCAAGCTTTGTCAAGTTGTTTGTTGGTCATTGCTAGACAGCCATTTTCAAGTCTTGCCATAGATTTTCAAGTAGATTTAAGTCAAAACTAACTAGGCCACTCAGGAACATTCAATGTCGTCTTGGTAAGCAACTCCAGAGTATATTTGGCCTTGTGTTTTAGGTTATTGTCCTGCTGAAAGGTGAATTTGTTTCCCAGTGTCTGTTGGAAAGTAGACTAAACTAGGTTTTCCTCTCGGATGTTGGCTGTGCTTAGCTTTATTCCATGTATTTTTATCCTAAAAAACTCTGTAGTCCTTGCCAATGACAAGCAGACCCATATCATGATGCAGCCACCACGCTTGAAAATATTGAGTGGTACTCCATGATGTGTTGTGTTGGATTTTCCCCAAACATAACGCTTTGTATTCAGGAGAAGTTTATTTCTTTGCTTATTTTTTTTCTTTCAGTTTTATGTAAGTGCAAACAGGATGCAGGTTTTGGAATATTTGTTTTCTCTACAGGCTTCCTTCCTCTGTCATTTAAGTTAGTATTGTGGAGTAACTACTAATTTGTTGATCCATCCTCAGTTTTCTCCTTTCACAGACATCAAACTCTGTAACTGTTTTAAAGTCACCATTGGCCTCATGGTGAAATCCCTGAGCGGTTTCCTTCCTCTCCGGCAACTGAGTTAGGAAGGACAGCTGTGTCTTTGTAGTGCCTGGGTATATTTTGAAACACCATGCAAAATGTAATTAATAACTTCATCATGCTCAAAGGGATATTCAATGTCAGATTTTTTTTATCTACCAATAGGTGCCCTTCTTTGAGAAGCACTGGAAAACGTCCCTGTTCTTTGTGGTTGAATCTGTGTTTGAAATGAATTGCTTGACTGAGGATCCTTACAGATAATTGTATGTGTCGGGTACAGAGATCAAGTAGTCATTAAAAAAGTTGTGTTAAACCCTATTATTGCACACAGAGTGAGTTAATGCAACTTATTCTGTGACTTGTTGAGAAAATGTTTACTCCTGAACTTATTTAGGCTAGCAATAACAAAGGGGTTGAATACTTAATGACTTAAGACATTTTTGTAAACATTTCTGAAAACATTATTCTACTTTGATATTATGGGGTATTGTGTCTAAGCCAGTGACACACAATTTCAACTTCATCCATTTTAATTTCAGGCTGTAATACAACAAATGTGGAAAAGGTTGAGGGTTTCTGAAGTCACTTTAGATGTACTGATCTGTGCTTTTACAGAGCACTCCTCTTACAAGAAATACACCTGTTTTGGATGATTAGACTTTTCTAACTGATTTGATTGCAGAATACATCGTATGTGTAGAAATATTTTGGTCTCCATGGTTACTAAAAGCAGTTGATTCTTATAACCGGAGTGTTCTGTTGGACAACTCTTTAGTTTACTTTTACTCCTCTGTTTCTCTCTCGTTTATGTGTTCTAACAGTGTATGTGTTCTTTTTCTCCTGTGGAATCATGGGTACTGTAGTCTGATTACGGCTCACCCAGTCTCTTCCTGTGTGTCTTGTGTAGGACTGTTAGTGCAGGACCTTACTGACACCATATTAAGTTCATATGCCTATAAGTCCCACTACCTTCTGACTGAGTCAAATCGTGCTGAGTTGAAATTACCTATGATTCCCTCTTCTTCGTCAGCTACCAAAAAGAATATTGGGAAAGGTAACAGAACTGTTTTACTCTCTCTCCCTTTTCCCACTGGTGCGTGTGTATGTGTTTGAATGTGTCTATACTCCCCACAGTTGATTTGATGTTCCTCCTTATTGCTTTGTTCTGCCTCTAGCGTGTCGACATACAATCTGCTGCCATTAACGCTACAGCAGGGCTTAAAATAAACTTTCAGGGACCCTAACATGCACTGGTTCAGCCGGGAACCACATTGACAAAGTGTTAACGGCGTTAAAAGTGAGCAAAGCTCATCTCTGAAGCTGTGGAATGTGACTCTCCTCTGCAATACAAACACAAAAGGGGATTTGTATAAGCGGACCTCAGCACACTGTAACATAACACAACATTTGGTTTCATCATCAGAATTGTGAAAGAGGGATGAAAAGAGCGGGTTATTTTACGCCCTGTCTGTATGAGGGGGGGGGGGGGGGGGGGGGTCTTGTTGCTGCTGGAGGAACACAGCTTCTCTGCTTCAGCACTTTCGAGCTTGTCCGTAATCTGAAAAACGAAGAGTTACTTTTTCTAACTGCTCACTTCTGTTTTTGAATGAAAATAATTGTCCCTCGCTTCTCTGCTGCTCTCACTGTACCGCGATCAGCCTTTACCGCGATCGGATGTTTGTGGCGGTCCTGACTTGCTGTGTTAAGGAGTTAATTGTTCCAAGAAATATTGATTCTGCGTTGAAATGCAGTTCATTCAAATAGGTTATTGTTCATGACCGCTATAATATTGCTCACAAGATTATCAATTTGATCAATAAGTCAAAACTGTCAATGTTTGAATAAGATGCTGACACTCGTCCTTCTAGTTGACATGCAATGGGAATTATTACTCATCAATGATGTTATTCATTTGACATTTAAAACACTTCCACAAACACATGTTTAAGTGAGATTCCATGAAGACTGTCTGGGGTATGTATAGTGTTGCAGAGAAGTGGAACCACCCCCTTTACAAGAAGGAGTGCATGTCAGCTTTGTGCCGTTCCTCTTATATTTTGGTAATTCTTTTTTATTTATTTTTTTATTTTTTTTTACTTAATATTTATTTGCTGATTTGTATTATCATCGGTGCTATTGCATGTGTGGTGATTGTACAAGGGGCCTGGTACTCTAAACCTGCCTGTCAGACATTCCATTACACCACTGTTGACTGACTGCTAAGGAAAAAGCAGAGGACAGCAGTAATATGAAGACTACTCTCTTTTATCAAAATGGTTTCCACAACAGCATAGTTTTCAATAGATAAAGAAAACGTTATTATGCTGTGGGAGTTACAAGTTATTCCACCTTGAATCCTTTGGAAAAGGGCAACTTCAGGCCCATTTGATGGTCCAGTTCAAAATAAATATCTATCCTTAGACACATACCATACATATGAAAGGAGCTTATGAGTGTAAGCAATGTCACAATGGCTCTTCCAACTCTCTGGAAGACAATATTACTTACTTGGCCCAAATAATTTCTGTTGTATTGACAAGATGGTCGAGTGACTGCTCTAACAATGGAAAGACATGTCCTCAAAGATGGAAGGCAGTCAGGAGGTGAGATCAGGTGGGACCATTCTAGCTGATGAGGGCAGATACGTGAGTGAGTAAAGAACAGGCACAACTCCAATAGTCTTTTTTTTTTTTTTGCCGAAATACCACGTGTCCACTTATATCAGTGCATTCCTAGCGACCTAACCATTACGAAACTTGATCAAATAAGCCTCATGTAGAAAATGAGCAATTATATATTTTGTTGATCAAATTTGACACTCATTGGCCTCCATACAGTAAACCCTCTTGCTTCGCTTCTTCCTCTCTGCTTGGGCATAGCATTACTCACAGTGTATAGTGAAGGGGTTGAATGACTGGCATGCCTAAGGATAAGGTTTAGAGTGTGGTGGCCCCTATTGTCCAGGTGTGGAAGTATGTTCTCTAACCCTGTGCTGCTCTTTTCTCTATATACACACACACACACACCTACACCCATGCAGGAGAGAAGCTGCTGTGCTGTGCGTTGTGCCCGGCGTCGTTCCACCCAGAGTGTTTGGAGATGGCGATGCCAGAGGGTGCGTGGTCCTGCAGGGAGTGCAGATCAGGAAGGAAACCCCACTACAAACAGATCGTCTGGGTCAAACTGGGAAACTACCGGTGAGTTGATGCACACCCAAAAGCTGTTGGAGAGGTGCTGGCTAATGGTATAGTAAACATATGTAAAATGATAATGATAGTTGCACACTCCAAATATTCTTCCATTAATTGAATGGATAAACACCAGTGGTGTTTACCCTTTATATTACTGAGAGTATATTTAATGTGAAGCTACAGACGAGGAACAACACAACTCGGGAATATGTGGAAACAACATTATTGTTGCCGGGTGCAGAAACGGGATGAGAGTGGCACGTTACTGTACACTACGAAGGGTTCATGTATTTCAGAACTTGTTTTAGAATCAGAGGTTTGGCTTTAGCTGTATCTTATGGACTGATCAGCGCTCTTTCTTTCCTCACGTCTCCTGTCTGTCCCCATCAGGTGGTGGCCAGCGGAGATCTGTAACCCTCGCCTGGTGCCCCCCAACATCCAAACTCTCCGCCACGACATCGGAGCCTTCCCAGTCTTCTTCTTTGGTTCCCATGACTACTACTGGATCAACCAGGGCCGTGTGTTTCCCTACGTGGAGAACGACAAGACCCCTGTCACGGGCCAAATCAACATCAACAAGACGTTCAAGAAAGGTGAGGCCACCTTGGGCTCTATTCTGTGCTCTGGGCTCTGTTGGTTCTTGAGGGATATGCTAGTGCCTGATCCCTGAGTATGTGTGAGACAGGCAGAAGGTCATTTCATCCCTTCCGTGTGTGTGTGTGTGTGTGTGTGTGTCAGCTCTGGAGGAGGCTGCTCGTAGGTTCCAGGAGCTCAAGGCACAGAGGGAGAGCAGGGAGGCCCTAGAGCAGGAACGCAACTCACGCAAACCACCGCCTTACAAGTTCATCAAGGTAATGCATCCAGTCATTCTGTATACAGCCCTACCCTGCAAACACATACCTTCCCTACAAATCTTCTGGGACTGTGAAGAGACACACGCATGCACACACAGGAAGGGACACACGCATATACACACACATGATAACATACGCACTATAAACACACGTATACATGTATTTTGTGTTGTAGAGTAAATGACCTGAGGTCACACACTTAATCTGTTGTGAAGTGCATTGTGTCTTTAAAATTGTATATAACTGCCTTAATTTAGCTGGACTCTAGGAAGAGTAGCTGCTACATTGGCAGCAGCTACTGGGAATCCATAATAAATACAAAGTCTTGCTTTGCCAAGCAAACTGAGAATTGTCTCTTTTAGCTGAATGAGACCTTTAGATCTCATATGGGACCTTGTATGTTAGTCTTGGTGTGTCCTCGCTGACACATTGTTGTCATGTCTCCTTCAGTCCAACAAGCCGGTGGGGAAGGTGCAGGTGCACATAGCCGACCTGTCTGAAATCCCACGATGCAACTGTAAGCCCACGGACGAACACCCCTGCAGCCTGGACTCCCAGTGTCTCAACCGCATGCTGCAGTACGAGTGTCACCCGCAGGTTGGTGTGTGTGTGTGCGTGCGTGCGTGCGTGTGTGCGTGCGCGGAGGTTAAATCAGCCCTGTTCTCCTGTCCTAGGTGTGTCCGACAGGTGATAGCTGTGAGAACCAATGCTTCTCTAAACGTCTGTACTCCGAGACAGAGGTCATCAAAACAGAGGGTTGTGGCTGGGGCCTCAAGACCAACCAGGCCCTCAGGAAGGTAAGTGAGGGGCGCTGGGGTGGACGTAGTATGGGGCCCAGCTCTATTTCTTTCCTTAGCCCCTAATCTTTAGGTGTTAACTGATATTAGCAACACTGTGAAGGCTCCACCTAGCCTTTCATATTGTTTGTACCTATCCAGACCTTTCATATAGGAACAGGGTGAGGGCTGGAGACCAAAATGGAAGCGAGCCTGTGTTGTGTATAGATCAGAGATTATTGTTAATAACCGCCGCTCAAGAGGACTGTGAGCTCTCGTCCTTCAAGGCTGATGTGAGGAAGACATTCAAGCGTGCTAACCCTCACAAGGCTGCCGGACCAGACGGCATCTCAAGCCGTGTCCTCAGAGCATGTGCAGACCAGCTGGCTGGAGTGTTTATTGACATATTCAATCTCTCCGTATCACAGACAGTTGTCCCCACTTGCTTCAAGATATCCGCCATTGTTCCTGTACCTAAGAAAGCAAAGGTAACCGAACTAAATGACCATCGCCCCGTAGCACTCACTTCTGTCTTCATGAAGTGCTTTGAGAGGCTAGTTAAGGAACATTTCACCTCCACCTTTCCTGACACCCTAGACACACTACAATTTGCATACACCAGATCCATTGATGACGCAATCGCCATCGCACTGCACTATCCCATCTGGACAAGAGGAATCTCTATGTAATAATGCTGTTTATCAACTACAACTCAGCCTTCGACGCCATAGGGCCCTGGGTCTGAACCCCGCCCTGTGCAACTGGGTCCTGGACTTCCTGATGGACCGACCCCAGGTGGTGAAGGTAGGCAACAACACCTCCTCCATGCTGATCCTTAACACGGTAGCCCTCCTGTACTGACTGTTCACACATGACTGCGTGACTGCTCACGTTTTCAACTCAAATCGTCAAGTTTTCAGACGACACGACCGTGGTAGGCCTGATTACCAACAACGACGACACAGCCTACAGGGATTAGGTGAGGCCCTGGCGGAGTGGTGCCAGGAAAGTAACCTCTACTGCAAAGTCAACAAAACCAAGTAGCTAATCGTGGACTTCAAGGAAACAAAAGCGAGATCATGCCACCATCCACATCGACTGGGCCGCAGTGGAAAGGGTGAAAATCTTCTAGTTCCTTGGCATGCACATCACTGACAACCTGAAACTGTCCATCCACACAGACAGTGTGGTGCAGCGGCGCCTCTTGAAACTCAGGAGGATGAAGAAATTTGGCTTGGCCCATAAAACCCTCACAAACTTCTACAGACGGTGCAATTGCCATACCAGGCGGTGATACAGCCTGACAGGACGTCCTCAATGCTACATTACCCCCTGGTATGGCAATTGCACCATCTGCAACCGGAGGGCTCTCCAGAGGGCGCTGTGGTCAGTCCAACACATCACCAGGGGCACACTCCCTGCCCTCCAGGACATCGATAGCACCCGGTGTCACAGGAAGGCCAAGAAGATCATCAAGGACATCAGCCACCCGAGCCATGGCCTGTTCACCCTGCTACCATCTAGCAGGCAGAGGTGGTACAGGTGCATCATTTCTGGGACAAAAAGACTGAAAAACAGCTTCTATCTCCAGGCCATCAGACTGTTAAATAGACACCGCTGACCGGCCTCTGCCCAGTACCCTGCCCTGAACTTAGTCACTGTTAGTAGCCAGCTACCACCCGGTACTCTACCCTGCACCTCAGAGACTGCTGCCCTATGTACATAGTTATTGAACACTGGTCACTTTAATAATGTTCACATACTGTTTTACACACTTCATATGGGTACACTGTACACATAGTCTCTCATCCAGTCTCTCATCCTGTATAACTACAACTGTACACACATTTTCTATTCATATACTGTCCATGTCTATACACACCATCATATATATTTATATTCCGGACTCTGACATTTCTCATTCTGATATTTCTTCATTCCTTTCTTTTAATTTTGGGAATTTGTGTGTGTTGTTTTGTATTGTTAGGTATAACTGCTTTGTTGGTGCTCGAAACAGAAGCATTTTGCTGCACCGGCGATAACATCTACATAATATGTGTTTTTTTTATATATACCACGGGTATGCTTTGTTGTAAGTAATATATCTTATGTCTGTGTCTCTTCCGCAGGGAGATTTTGTGACAGAGTACGTGGGAGAGGTGATAGATTCAGAAGAGTGCCAGCAGCGAATCAAACACGCTCATGAGAACCGTGTGACTGACTTCTACATGCTCACCCTCACCAAGGTAATGACGTACAGGCTGTGTCCCAACAGTCTGGAATGGCCTCCTTTACTTGACCTCTCCACCTCATGACCAGTAATACATACAGTGCATTCTGAATGTATTCAGCCCGCTTTGTTAAATTGCAGCCTTATTCTAAAATGGATTAAATTAAAACAATTCCTCATCAATCTACACACTACCCCATAATGACAAAGTGAAAACTGTTTTTTAGAAATGTTTGCAAATGTATTCAAAATAAAAACAGAAATACCTTATTTACATAAGTATTCAAACCCTTTGCTATGACTCTAAATTGAGCTCAGGTGCATCCTGTTCCATTGATCATCCTTGAGATGTTTCTACAACTTGATTGGAGTCCACCTGTGGTAAATTAAGTTGATTGGACATTATTTGGAAAGGCACAAACCTGTCTATAAAATCCCACAGTTGACAGTGCATGTCAGAGCAAAAACCAAGCCATGAGGTCAAAGGAATTGCTCCAAGAACAGGATTGTGTTGAGGCACAGATCTGGGGTAGGGTACCAAAACTTTTCTGCATTGAAGGTCCCCAAGAACACAGTGGCCACCATCATTCTTAAATAGAAGACGTTTGGAACCACCAAGATTCTTTCTAGAGCTAGCAGCCTGGCTAAACTGCGCAATCGGGGGAGAAGGAACTTGGTTGGTGAGGTGACCAAGAACCTGATGGTCACTCTGACAGAGCTCCAGAGTTTCTCTGTGGAGATGGGAGAACCTTCCAGAAAGTCAATCTTCTTCTCTGCAGCACTCCACCAAAAAGGCACCTAAAGGAATCTCTGACCATGAGAAACAAGATTCACTGGTCTGATGAAACCAAGATTGAACTCTTTGGCCTGAATGCCAAGCGTCACGTCTGGAGAAAACCAGGCACAGCTCATCACCTGGCCAATACCATCTCTACGGTGAAGCATGGGGATGTCAGCATCATGCTGTGGGAATGTTTTTCAGCAACAGGGACTGGGAGACTAGTCAGGATCGAGGGAAAGATGAGTGGAGCAAAGTACAGAGAGATCCTTGATGAAAACCTCCTCCAGCGTGCTCAGGACCTCAGACTGCGGCAAAGGTTCGCCTTCCAACAGTACAACAGCCCTAAGAGAGGATCTGCAGAGAAGAATGGGAGAAACTCCACAAATACAAGTATGCCAAGCTTGTAGCATCATACCCAAGAAGACTCAAGACTGTAATCGCTGCCAAAGGTGCTTCAACAAAGTCCTGAGTAGAGGGTCTGAATACTTATGTAAATTATATATTTTTATTTTTATTTTGAATACATTTGCAAAAATGTATAACCTGTTTTTGCTTTGTCATTATGGGGTATCGTGTGTAGATTGATGAGGGGGAAAAACTATTTAATCAATTTTAGAATAAGGCTGTAAAGTAACAATGTGGAGAAAGTCAAGGGGTCTGAATACTTTCCGAATGCACCATAGTATGTGTATATGAATCACTCTCTTTTCAGTAATGTTCATATATTGGCTGTGTGTGTGGCTGTGTGTGTGGCTGTGGCTGTGTGTGTGTGTGGCTGTGGCTGTGGCTGTGTGTGTGTGTGTGTGTGTGTGTGTGTGTGGCTGTGTGTGTGTTTTCCTCAGGACCGGGTGATAGACGCGGGGCCCAAAGGGAACTCCTCTCGCTTCATTAACCACAGTTGCAGCCCCAACTGTGAGACGCAGAAATGGACCGTCAATGGAGATGTACGGATAGGGCTCTTCACCTTGTGTGACATAGAGGCTGGTGAGGAGATCGACACGCACATGTTCTGTAATTTTGGGGATTGATCTCTGATCAATCTCATCTCTCCTGCAGACACAGAGCTGACATTTAACTAAAATTGTGTGTGTTCTGCAGGCACTGAGTTGACGTTTAACTATAACCTGGACTTGGTGGGGAATAGAAGGTCGTCGTGTCACTGTGGAGCTGAGAACTGCTCTGGCTTCTTGGGGGTGCGGCCTACGGTACGGGACACACCCACATTCTCTCTCTCCTTATTATGACTGCATCATGTAGGAATCAAGTAACATGTTTCTGGTGTCCCACCTTAGCAGAACCCTTCTGTCCATGGTTTGTCTTCAATGTTGTATAGAACTATAGAAGCTGGCCTAACAAGGCTTGTAACTCTTCTCTCTCTATTTTAACAAGGTAAATTGTCAGAATGTCTCTTCTCAGAAGGTCATATAAACCATATTGCTAATAATAAACTATGACAATGGATTAAGGGCTGTTGTTCCTACACCTACAGTATCCTATTTGACTGTTTAGGCTTAGATATCTGTAAAAAATTCATCAAGTCTGCTAACTGAACTGTAACATTTGTACTTATTTTGTTTCACTTTATTTATTTTTTTATAATACCTCAAGTCCTAAAAAAAATATACAGCTTAAGAGACTCCATGTGTAAGGCTGCCACTAATGATAGTGCAGGACAGGGGAGCCAGAGATGGAGAGTCTGGTGTTACACACCCATGGGCTTATCAACTGTAAAGCTAACAATTATACAATTAATTTAACATTCCTGTCTGAAAAACAATGGCAACACTAGCTATTCTCTCTCGGAATTTGAAAGGCCTAAATGGTCCTATCAAACGTTCCAGCTGTCTTGATATCAGTAATGCTCCGAGAAACACATCTGCTCCATAAGGATGCACAACTATTTGTACAAACTGTGCCTTTTCATCAGCCCCAAACAAAATATGTAATCATAATGATAGATAAGAAATTCAACCATAATATTTTTATTTGATGTATTTAACCAGGTAAGTTGACTTAAAACGCATTCTCATCAACAACCTAGGGAATAGTTACAGGGGAGAGGATGAATGAGCCAATTGTAAGCTGGGGATGATTAGGTGGCCATGATGGTATGAGTGCCATATTGGGAATTTAGCCAGGACACTGGGGTTAACACCCCTACTCTTATGATAATTGCCATGGGATCTTTAGTGACCACAGAGAGTCTGGACACCTGTTTAATGTCTCACCCGAAAGACGTCACCCTACACAGGGAAATGTCCCCAATCACTGCCCTGGGGCGTTGGGATATTTTATTTTAGACCAGCAGAAATAGTGCCTCCTACTGGCCGTCCAACACCGCTTCCAGCAGCATCTGGTCTCCCATCCAGGGACCGACCAGGACCAACCCTGCTTAGCTTCAGAAGCAAGCCAGTAGTGGGATGTAGCTGCAGATTGGCCAATTGGGTAAAGGCGAAGACCAAAAAGGCAGAATCACTTTCCTTAAATGTATCCATAATGGAAAGAAAATTGCCTTTATTAATGTGTATGCTACAAATTCATATGATCCTACGTTTTTTGATTCTTTGAACAGTATAGTGTTAGAATTAACTGAATTCCATCTGGTTATTGGGACTGACGCCAATCGACACGCAACCAAGGCTCTCCAACATACAGTATACTCTGATTACAACCTCATGTTGGAAGGACATAATCCAAAAGAAAACAAGTACATTTTCTACTCAAACAGGCATATATTCTCCCCAATCGATTTTATATTATCAACACATCTATTCTCCACAATTATGAAAATAGAAATTCGACATGAGCTTGACCGATCACCACACCTACTACTGCCAATTAAACATTTCTGAATCTCCTAAAAGAGCAACAAGATGACGTTTCAAAGTTTCATTACTAGAAAATCCTACATTCTGTGATCAATTTGAAATTGAACAAAATGTATTCTTAATGATCAATAAAAATTCAGTCGATGAAGCCCGGATTCCATGTGATGCAACCAAAGGTTTTATTCAAAATAATACAACTGCATTTCCATCTATGTATTGGTAAGACAGAGAGCAGAATTTGCCATCCATGGACTCCCATGGAATCATTACTTCCTAGTCATTTACTGGCCAACAAGCTACACAGTAATGATCAATTAGCTGATACAGCAACAATTCAATCTGAAACCGGGGAATTGCTATCAGAACCTAAATTAATTAAGATGAATTAAGATTAATTATTTAAGATTATCTCACTTCTATAATGAACTGTATACCTCTGATTTGTTCATCCTTAACATAGGAAGCCACCTCCCTGGGAGGCCAAATCTTTCTCAATGAACTCAAATGAGCATTGGATAGCATGAATAAAGGCAAATCACCTGGAAGGGAGGGTATTCCCCCTGATGTGTAATTAAAATGTTGGAATCAATTAGGTCCACTAATGCTCAATGATTAATACAGCCGTTCACAAAGGTTCATTTGGGAGAGATGTGAATACAACGCTAATTTTGCATATTTAATAAACCGATATTAAACTATTTTCCAAAATGTTGTTGTCCCGTCTCGAGACTTACTTACCCAAATTGGTCCACACAGACCAAAGTGGGTTTGTTAAAAAACGTTTATCCTCCGTTGACTATTTACATATCTTATAGCTCAGACACACGGGTAGGATTGTCAAACGTTTGCCTGCCGACAGTTCTTAGCATTTCTGAACAGTGTCAGAAATGTCAGTCAATCTCTTTTGTGTTCACACAGCAAAGACCTTGGAAGTCATCAGCCACTCAGCCTTGTTAAACTAATTAAACCAGAAGGTGGCAGTAGCGTTGTTTGGCCTTGCATATCTGTGCGCATTGCTTATAGTCTGATTCCAAGCCACCTGTGCTAATGTTGCTATTTTGTAGAAATCCCTTCTTGATACTAGCCAGATGGCCACAGCTAGATGACTACCTAGCAAGATGATGAAGAAACTATTTAATTCACTCTCCATAATCCCATACTGCCAGTGCCAGCCCCCATAGCCAAATATTTAGCTAGCTAACGTTAACATTTGTACTCGGTCTTGACTGGGTCTCGGACAGTGAGGACTTGTCATTTCCTCCGAGACCAGCGGAGTAAAAAACAAATAATTATCAGCTTCCATTCAGTCGGCGCATAAAAACTCTAAGCCAAGCCAAATATTATTGAATCATTATTTCAGTAGCTTAACAGTCTTCAAATCTATTATAGACATGTTTGCGCAGTGGCGAACCTATAGGCATTCAGTGTGTGACAGGTTTGTGATTCTGCAAGGACTGAAACCGTAATACTAGGGCTGTGGCGGTAACAACATTTCGTCAGCCAGTGATTGTCAAGCAAATAACTGTTGGTCTCACGGTAATTCACCATTATTTAACATAAACACATTAAGTATCTCCTGGCTTCCACACACAGCCTACAAGCCACTGATCCAGACCTTTGAAACATCTACATTTTTAAAAAAGTATAAAAAATCCATGTAATATAGCCTACACCATCACAATAAATCCACTATTTATTTTAGTCAGGTCTAAAGAAACATGATATGAAGAAAATGTAGTCTATTTAAGGAGAACAGAATAGAAAACTGTTTTAAAAAGTTGTCTTTATGTTAGGTCCTGATCTGGCTATGCCATAGGCAGGGTAGCCTAGTGGTTAGAGTGTTGGACTAGTAACCGAAAGGTTGCAAGTTCAAATCCCCAAGCTGACAAGGTACAAATCTGTCGTTCTGCCCCTGAACAGGCAGTTAACCCACTGTTCCTAGGCCGTCATTGAAAATAAGAATTTGTTCTTAACTGACTTGCCCAGTTAAATAAAGCTATAAAAAAAATATGGCTGTTGGCTAAACTAGTTCATTTAGCAGACAAGATTTGTTTAGAATTCCGTGGCATTATTTTATAGTATGAAGAATACAATTGAACAAAGCTGAATAAAATATAAATATTTTCTCCAAACGATTTGAGAGAGTGAGCACATGCGGCTATT
Source organism: Oncorhynchus clarkii lewisi (assembly GCF_045791955.1). Lineage (NCBI taxonomy): Eukaryota > Metazoa > Chordata > Actinopteri > Salmoniformes > Salmonidae > Oncorhynchus > Oncorhynchus clarkii. Next base: position 33,410,312 of record NC_092152.1, read on the forward strand.
TTGTGTTGAGCATTAACAGAGAAATAGGTCCTCCTATATGCTTAATTTAGAATTATTAATGTAACTTTAGTTCTACAAATGTTGGGCTATATGTTTTGATTTTCAAAACATTGTAAGACTGCATGATGTGGTTCTAATGATGATTTGAAAAAAGTTGCTTGAAAGGCATGAGCTCTGCTTTGTTTATTTGCGCAGTCTGTACACACGTCATCAGTCTCTCATTCACAATTTGACAAGCACTTGATAATACCTTGAATATCACAGTAATGCACCCTAAAAAATCCATGCCTTTTCGGCCAGTGGCCGTTGTGCCCTTGGCCCAGAGTGCTGCATGCTCTAAAGCAGCTCTCACTCACATGGCTCTCCATCACGAGATCGGGTCTTTCTCACAGGCTACAAGTGAAGACAGACACATTGTGGACGCAACTGCGCGCGTCCTTATCCAATTCTGAGGTGCATTTTGAAGATATTGGAAGAACTGTCCACATTTACTTTTAGTCAGCCAACAAGATGAGTAGGCCTAACGAACAGCAAAAGCACTAGCCTATGTCAATCTACTCATAGTACAAACATTGACCTATTCTTTGCGAGAAATAAATATACCAAACATAGTCTGGGATAGTTGTGGAATGTGAGATCCCAAATTAATTCAACCACTAGAATTTAAAAAAAACGTTCTTACTCAATGTGGCTGATGAGATAAGAACGTTTAGCTTAAAATGTTGATAAACTAGGCTATTTCTGCACAGTTATAAGCACAGCAATGCGCACACGGCAGTAGACTATAATTGCTAATGGGAAAACACCATTATTAAAAGTGACCGCAAATGCGATTATGCATGTAATGCTTTTATTATAAAGGTGCATTTTTTTGATGAAAATTATCTTCCCCAAACTTGATATTCACACTCTGCTTATTTATGTCAGTTAGGCTCTACACCTCTTGTAAAGCAGATCAATGTGCTTAATTTTAAGAAGTTATTTGGCCACTTTAGTTGTGATCCTGGGCGGCAGGTAGCCTAGTGATTAGAGCGTTGGACTAGTAACCGAAAGGTTGCAAGATGAAATTCTGAGCTGACAAGGTAAAATTCTGTCGTTCTGCCCCTGAACAAGGCAGTTGACCCACTGTTCCTATGCCGTCATTGACAATAAGAATTTCTTCTTAACTGACTTGCCAAGTTAAATAAAGGTAATTTTATTTTATTTTTAAATATGATTTGGGGGAAAAAGGCGTTTCTTGCCTCACGCTGGGCTTCATTCACAAGTGATAATATATCATTCACAGGTGATAGGCTAATATTGTCACCCATCAGACTATTCTTGATTTAATCATGTCTTTACATATACTAAATAATATGTGTGTGAAATTAGTTTTGATTTAAAATGGACCATTATCATACCCCTGTCTCGAAAACATGGGCAGCGGGAAAAAATACATGTCATCTATGCACTTAAATAGCGAATGGAGGACACTTTCCCCGTGGTTTATTGTCATGCCAGCCAGGTAAGCTATACTCCTGTTGTAAAGTGAAGCAATGTGCTTAATATTAGGAAAGTTGAGAAATAAATATAATAGGCCTAGCCTATAGAAAGCTGATCGAATCCTCCTCTTTTTAATAGAGCCTATTAATCTGTTTTCTCACACAATTGCATAGTTAGCACGTTTGGTAGGCTACTAATGATCAGCAGCAGCATCAGAGCTAGCAGAAGCCTAATTACCATGACTAAAGGTCATGGACTAAAGGAATTTGACTGCCATCATGACTCGTGACCGCCTGTGTGGTGGTAACACGGTCACTGCAACAGCCCTAGGTAATACCAGCGCACTCATGTAGGAGAGTGCACTTTTTGTAAAACACAAATGGCCAGTGGTATTGTGGAGGCTATATGCAGGAATAAACCGTATAAGCACTTTTTTCAGTGGGCATTGCGTAAACTCACTTCTTGATCCCTACTGATGCGTATCAAAGTAGTGCAGTGGAGGTATACGACTTATCAATTATGTAGTACAATAGGGAAATCATGCACAGAGTAGCCTACACAATCACAAAGGCTGCACACATCCTAGTTTCAGCAGAATATCATCTGCAGGCAGCAAGAGTGTGCAGCTCTCAGCTGGTTTTGGCATGGAGCAGCTCACAGAGAAATGACATCGGTAGCCGGTAGGGTAGGAAAGACGTTTCAACTTATATCTACCAGTAAATGCTAACTAAGGCAACAATGGGTATGCAAACCAGGTATTGAACAAGTTTAGTCCAAAGTGTTGGTTAATAGGCTATTTGTGATGCGCAATTGTCATCATGCTCAGTTTGCATCAGGGGCATAGACACGGATGGGCCTGGGTGGACTGGGGGCAACCCACTGGGAAACCAGGTCCTGACAGGCCCACCCAATCAGATTGATGTGATTTAAGCATTGTTGTGGACTTAGACAATCATTATTTCTTTCTATTTAAAAAAATGTGATTTTTGAGAGTGAAAATCAATAGGAAAACTCTTCTTTTTTTTTAACAGGACTTTTCACAGGGTGCCTTTCCTTTGCTGGGCGGGCCATTTGGAAACTTTTGAGCAACATTTTTGTACACCCACTTCTCCAGGCCACACCACTGCATATGGCAGATGAAAAGACAGCAGTCACACACAGCATAATGTTAAAGGATAAGCAGTCCATAAACTCGGACATAATAAGCCAGTATGTCCCAATCATAAGAATACAAAAAAACAACCATTAACCATTTCCCAATCAAAATGTAGAAATATTACTTTCCGTTGCAAAATATATTTCACCTTTAGCACACAAAGTAACCTGTGACCTAAAGTTGAAAGTGGAACTGACAACATTTTAACTACTTTGTTTGTTTCATATCTGCAATCATAATATCAGTCAAAAATATCAAATTACCAGTAAATGCTACAATGCCAACTTTATAAGAGCTTTTAAAAATAGATTATATTTGACTCAACATTCCATGTTGACAGAATAGATGGATGCAGTTTCAATGACTCAATATTCTGGACATAAACTAAGTAACTAAGGCTAGAAATGTCAATACAATAAAACTAGCAAGGGCAATGATCACAAGTCAGTCATAACGTGGCTAATAGGCTAGCGTATCTATTTATGTAGCAAGCTAAAAACACGGAGCCTAACGTTAGCTAAATAACTAGGAAGCTGCTAGGAGGATGTCATATCTTGCCATTGGAGGAGTGAGTGAGTGACTGACTTTTTCCCCTCAAATAGTTTTTCTGTGTCTATAGCTAGAGATGTCATTTGGTTAGTTAGCAAGAACATGAACGACTGTTATCCAGTTAGCATATCTCTTGCGTTCGCAAATTCACTCAGGCTATCTACTCCGATTTCAGAACACCTGATTTAATTTACTAACATGCAACATCTGCTGAATATGGTTTCAATAAACGTAGGCAAAAAAAGTTATGGCCAAGAATGCTCTAGATAACATGTAAACAGCCTAACCAGCTCTGCTACGGCAAGTAAAATCATCAGTGAGGTGTTCTCTCATTTGTGTCTGGAAGTAGCTAGCTAGCTAACTTTAGCCAGTTAGCTTAGGTGCTTGGTTGGGACAAGCATGCATTGGCAGGCAAGCTGCAGAAAGATGAGGAGGCTACCATTCCCCTTCGTTTCAGTGCAATTTTGACAGCCAACTAGATATAAAAGTTTATCGTATTTTCCTTCATTAGATTTTATGTCATCTTGCTCTGGTAAGCATTAGTTGTTGACCATGTTATTTATGTGCATAACTGAGGGAGAGAACCTACCTTTTTTCATGGTTGCTTGATCCATAGGACTGTAAAGTTCAGAAATGTAAGAGGACTCCTGTGATTGGTGGAGTGCTGGATAGATGGTTGTCCTTATGGGAGGTTCTCCCATCTCCACAGAGGAACTCTGGAGCTCTGTTAGAGTGACCATCAGGTTCTTGATCACCTCCCTGACCAAGGCCCTTCTCTCCTGATTGCTCAGTTTCGCTGGGCAGCCAGCTCTAGGAAGTGTCTTGGTGGTTCCAAACTTCTTCCATTTAATAATGATGGCGGCCACTGTGTTCTGGGGACCTTCCAATACTGGAGTTTGCTAAATATTTTCATAAATAATCTGATAAAACACACAGGTGAAAAATCAAGGTGACTTACAAAGATGAGGAGGAGCAAGAGAGGGAGTGCGGTAATGTAGTGTCCACAACTAAATAGTCATTGTGGTATCTGAAAAGACCGGTATCCCAAAAGCATGATGGTGTACTTACTATGTGCACATGCTAACAGAAAGGAACGAGGTGGGTATCTAGCTAAGTGTGTCATTATAGCAAAGTATTTATAAACATTAAATCTGATCTCTTAAAAGTTCAGCTAATCTCCGTTCTATTAACTATACAATAGGCCATCATTGATTTTTAAAAATGTTATATTACCTCTTTCAAGGAGCTTTCCATTTTGATAGGGTTATTTTACCAAAAATCCTTTAGGCCTACCTACAGAAAAATACAAAAACTATTACGCATCCCTGCCCAGCCTGGCATGAGTGACCCGAAGTGTGTTTAGCATCCCCAGTGGCTCTTCAAGTGAGGAGAGGATATTCTCCACTGCTGGTCTGCTCTCCAGTCACCATCGCATGACCCTGAAGCCACAGACTCTTGACAAACTCATGTTTCTAAAAAAATGAATTCAAAGGCACTGTAGACTGAGCCTAATAAGGCATTTTTCCTTTCAATTGTATTTAGTTCTAAGTAAGTTACATCCTATATGTGCAGTTTTAATGATTTAATACAACATGTTGTTTAAATGCTGAGCTCTTAATGTCCCTATTTAGTGTTTATGTTGTTTACTACGACATGTAGCTCTTCTTACCTTTTCCTGTTTATTCAAATACTTTCCATTCAAATCATATGGTTTGGTTTCCATAGGCTACTTCAAACCCAAATGGTAGGTCCAGGTAGTCACAAAAATAGATGGTGTTGGTTAAATGGTGATTTTAATGAATGGAGCTCATTTGGAGCTGCAATGTTTTCGTGCTTTAAGTGGTGAGAGGTTTTTAGCGGAGCGGTTGGAAAGGATGTTGAGCGCCGGAAAGCACCACTCCATGAGTGATAAGCAGGATTGGGATGAGAGACTCACTTTTAGTTTATTTTCCTTTACATACTAAATGTATGAGTTTAACTCTGCAATATGATCATAATGATCACTGCTTTGTATTTATGTACCTTAAAAAAGATGGCAGCCCACAGGTGAATACAAACAAAATATGAAATTATATTAATTTCTATATTGTACCTTTTTAACCCCACGCCCCCATTATAACAAAACTAATAATAATAGTCGCACAATATTTTTTTTTTATCTGAGCCGATTGTTTATGACATTGTTTTTCTGTCTGTCAGAGTGCAGTGGTGATGGAGAAGGAGGAGAAGGCGAGGAACGCTAAGCTGAAGCCCAAGAAGCGTAAGCTGCGACCGGAAGGGAAACGCACACATGAGTACTTCTGTTTCTGCTGCGGAGAGGGAGGGGAGCTGGTCATATGTGACAAGAAGGACTGTCCTAAAGCTTATCACCTGCTGTGTCTCAACCTCACCAAACCCCCATATGGTACGCTGTGGGGGTGTGTGGGGGTGGGGGTGTGTGTGTGTGTGTCTATACGTTAATAATCTTCTCTCTGTGTGTGTGTGTAGGTCGTTGGGAGTGCCCATGGCATGATTGCAGTGTGTGTGGTGTCCCAGCCTCATCCCTCTGTGACTTCTGCCCTCGCTCCTTCTGCCGGCAACATGAGGGGGGAGTTCTCACCCCCTCTACCTTGGAGGGTCGCCCCTGTTGCTCCAATCACAACCCCCTCAGCCCCCTGGGCTCCAACGCCAACCTCCCACATACTCACACACACCACCCTGGTACGGTCAGTATCAAAGAAGAGCCAGAGGACCCCGAGGAGGAGCCCAGCCAGCAGGACCGAGAGTAAAGCTGTCTCAAATCACACCCTTTTCCCTAAAATAGTGCACTAGAAATGGAGCACTATACCTATGGGGAATAGGGTGTGATTAGAGATGTGCCATAAAGAGAAAGAGACCAGAACTGCAGCCAACAGTTACACCTGATATTCCCATGGGCTGGACAGAATGACTGACAGACCGAAGGACTGACAGGCGCAGACTTGGTGTGAGTAGTCAGTGGTTCTATGTCAGAGAGCGGAGCAGAGCTCCTCTATCTAAGGATATTGGGAGTGGAGGAGAGGGCAAGGGGAGATTGAGAGGTGTGCCGCACATCACCCCAAATAATCAGTGTTTGTTTCACCACTTCAGTGTGATTCTGTCATTTCTACAAGTGTGGATTCTCAGTGTTATGTCATTGGTTACCGGCACTTTGAAGAACTCCGTGAGGGGGATGGAGAGGGGGTTTAAACCTTTTTCCAACATGCTGCTTTTCTCTTTGTTTACTTCCTGTGTACTGGGGTTGCTAGTGGCCCGTTGCCAGGGGCTGCTTCACATTCCCAGAAGGCTTTGCTGTGTGTTGGTGAGCTAGCAGAGTCAGGCCCAACACTCCTACCACCCTCATCACTCCAGACATGATCTATCGATCCCTATCTGTCTCTCCTTTCACAACGAGAAGAAAATAGATTTGTGCAATTTTCAGGATCACACTATATTCCGACATTCCTTATACCTGTTTTTGATACACTTATGAATATATATATAGTAACAGTCAAAGTTTGGAAGCACCTACTCATGTAGTAAGTAATAAAGTTGAAACATATCAAAATATATTTTATTCTTCAAAGTAGCCACCCTTTGCCTTGATGACAACTTTGCACACTCTTGGCATTCTCTCAACCAGCTTCATGAGGAATGCTTTTCCAACAGTCTTGAAGTAGTTCCCACATATGCTGAGCACTTGTTAGCTGCTTTACTTTCACTTTCCGAAACCATCTCAATTGGGTTGAGGTTGGGTGATTGTGGAGGCAAGGTCATCTGATGCAGCACTCCACCACTCTCCTTATTACACAGCCTGGAGATGTGTTGGGTGATTGTCCTGTTGAAAAACAAATAGTCCCAATAAGTGCAAACCAGATGGGATTGCGTATATCGCTGCAGAAGCACCATCACACCACCTCCTCCATGCTTTACGGTGGTAACCACACATGCAGAGATAATCCGTCCACCTACTCTGCGTCTCACGAAGACGCACCGGTTGGAACCAAAAATCTAAAATCTGGACTCATTAGACCAAAGGACAGATTTCCACCGGTCTAATGTCCATTGCTCATGTTTCTTGGCCCAAGCAAACCTCTTCTTCTTATTAATGTCCTTTAGTAGTGATTTCTTTGCAGTAATTTTACCATGAATTCTTGATTCACACAGTCTTCTCTGTACAGTTGATGTTGAGATGTGCCTGTTACTTGAACTCTGTGAAGCATTTATTTGGGCTGCAATCTCTGAGGCTGGTAACTCTGGGTCTTCCTTTCCTGCGGCGGTCCTCATGAGAGCCAGTTTCATCGCTTGAGAGTTTTTGCGACTGCACTTGAAGAAACGTTAAAAGTTCTTGACATTTTCCGTATTGACTGACTTTCATGTCTTAAAGTAATGATGGACTGTCATTTCTCTTTGCTTATTTGAGTTGTTGGTCTTTCACGAGATGGGCTATCTTCTTTATACTACCCCGACCTTGTCACAACACAGCTGATTGTCTCAAACACATTAAGAAGGGAGAAAATCCCACAAATTAACTTTTAACAAGGCATACCTGTTCATTGAAATGCATTCCAGGTGACTGCCTCATGAAGCTGGTTGAGAGAATGCCAAGGATGTTCAAAGCTGTCATCGAGGCAAAGGGTGGCTACTTTGTTGAATCATAAATATAAAATATATTTTGATTTGTTTAACACTTTTTTTGGATACTACATGAATGTGTTGTTAGTTTGATGTCTTCACTATTATTCTACAATGTAGAAAATAGTACAAATAAAGAAAAAACATTGATTGAGTAGGTGTGTCCAAACCTTTGACTGGTACTGGTGCCTTCAGAAAGTATTCACACCCCTTGAATTATTCCACATTTTGTTGTTACTGCCTGAATTCAACATTGCTTCATTTTTTTTCTTCACACCTTACACACAATGATCCATAATGACAAAGATGTAAACATGTTTTAGAAATTTCTGCACCTTGATTGAAAATGAAATCTTTAATTAACATAATTATTCACACCCCTGAGTCAATACATGTTAGAATCACCTTTGACTGCGATTACAGCTGTGAGTGTTTCTGTGTAAGTCTCTGAGAGCTTTGCACACCTAGATTGTTCAGTTTTTTCCCCATTTATTATTTTCAGAATTTTTCAAGCTCTTGTCAAATTTGGTTGATCATTGCTAAACAACCATTTTCATGTCTTCAATAGATTTTCAAGCAGATTTGAAGTAAAAACTGTGACTCGGCCACTCAGGAACATTCACTGTCTTGGTTAGGAACTGCATTGTAGATTTGGCCTTGTGTTTTAAGTTATTGTCCTGCTCAAAGGTGAATTCATCTCCCAGTGTCTGGTGGAAAGCAGACTGAACCAGTTTTACTCTGGGATTGTGCCTGTGCTTACCTCCATTCCGATAATTTTTTATTCTGAAAAACTCACCGGACCTTAATGATGACAAGCATACCCATTACATGATACAGCCACCACTATGCTTGAAAATATTGAGTAGTACTCCGTAATGTGTTGTGTTGGATTTGCCCCAAACACAACTTTTTATTCAGGACAAAAATATATATTGATTTGCCACAATTTTTGTAGCTTTACTTTAGTGCCTTATTGTAAACATGATTTTTATTCTGTACAGGCTTACTTCTTTTCACTCTGTCAATTATGTTAGTATTGTGGAGTAACTCCAATGTTGTTGATCCATCCCCAGTTCTCTCCTATTACAGCCATTTAACTCTGTAATTGTTTTAAAGTCATCCCGGAGCGGTCCGGACGCCTGTATCTTTGTAGTGACTGGGTGTATTGATACATCATCCAAAGAGTAGTTAATAACTTCACCATGCTCAAATGTTTACCCATCTACCAATAGGTGCCCCTCTTTGCGAGGCATTGGAAAACCGCCCTGGTCTTTGTTGTTGAATCTGTGTTTGAAATTCACAGCTCGACTGTTGGACCTTACGGCTAATTGTATGTGTGGGTTACAGAGATGAGGTTAACACTATTATTGCACACAGAGTGAGTCCATGCAACTTGTCGTGACTTGTTAAGCAAATGTTTACTCCTTAACTTATCTAGGCTTGCCATAAGAAAGGTTTTGAATACTTATTGACTCATGGCATTTCAGCTTTTCATTTGAATTAATTAGTCAAATGTTTGAAAACATGATTCCACTTTGACATTATGTGGTATTGTGTGTAGGCCAGTGACAAAAAAATCTAAATTTTATTAATTTCAAATTCAGGATGTAACATAACAAAATGTGGAAAAAGTCAACGGGTGTGAATACTTTCTGAAGGCAGTTTGTGTGTGTGTGTGTGTATGTATATATATATATTTTTTTTATTTATATTTTTTATTGTGTATATATGTGTATATATATATATATATATATATATATATATATATATATATATATATATATATATATATATATATATATATGCTGAACAAAAATATGAACGCAACAGTTTCAAAGATTTTTCTAAGTTACAGTTCATATAAGGAATAAATTCATTAGGCCCTAATCCATGGATTTCACTGGGAATACAGATATGCATCTGTTGTTCAATAGATACCTTTAAAAAATTAAGATCGGGGCGTGGATCAGAAAACCAGTCAGTATCTGGTGTGACCTGATTTGCCTCATGCAACGCGACATCTTCTTCGCATAGTTGATCAGGTTGTTGATTGGCTGTGATCATGTTGTTCAGTGGCTGTGCTAAGTTGCTGGATATTGCCGGAACTGGAACATGCTGTCGTACACGTCGATCCAGAGCCTCCCAAACATGCTCAATGGGTGACATGTCTGGTGAGTATGCAGACCATTGAAGAACTGGGACATTTTCAGTTTCCAGAAATTGTGTACAGATTCTTGTGACATGAGGCCATGCATTATCGTGCTGAAACATGAGGTGATGACAGCGGATGAATGACACGCCAATGGGCCTCCAGGATTTCGGCACCGTATCTCTGTACATTCACATTGCTATTGATTTAAAATGCAATTGTGTTTGTTGTCCGTAGTTTATGCCTGCTCATACCATAACCCCACCGCCACCATAGGGCGCTCTGTTCACAACGTTGACATCAGCAAACCACTCTCCCACACCACGCTGTCTGCCATCTGCCTGGTACAGTTGAAACCGGGATTCATCCGTTTCGAGCACACTTCTCCAGCGTGCCAGTGGCCATCGAATGTGAGCATTTGCCCACTGAAGTTGGTTACGACACCAAACTGCAGTCAGGTCAAGACCCTGGTGAGGATGACAAGCATGCAGATGAGCCCCCTTGAGACGGTTTTTGACAGTTTGTGCAGAAATGTTTTGGTTGTGCAATCCCACAGTTTCACCAGCTGTCCGGGTGACTGGTCCCAGATGAATCCGCAGGTGAAGAAGCCAGATGTGGAGGTCCTGGGCTGGCGTGGTTACACATGGTTTGTGGTTATGAGGCCGGTTGGACGTACTGCCAAATTCTCCAAAACGAAGTTGGAGGTGGCTTATGGTAGAGGAATGAACATTAAATTATCTGGCAACAGCTTTGTTGGACATTTCTGCAGTCAGCATGCCGATTGCACGCTCCCTCAACTTGAGACATCTGTGGCATTGTTGTGACAAAACTGCACATTTTAGTGGCCTTTTATTGTCCCCAGCACAAGGTTTACCTGTGTAATGATCATGCTGTTTAATCAGCTTCTTGATATGCCACCCCTGTCATGTGGATGGATTATCTTGGCAAAGATTACATTTGTATTTTTGTTCAGTGTGTGTATGTAATAAATATATATATATACACACACACACACACATTCACTAAGTGGTCAGTTTATTAGGTACACCAGCCCGTTCACAAAAATGGTTCACTCCTACAGACAGTGAGTCACGTAACCATGGTTTTCTATATAAAGCAGGCAGACAGGCATTGAGACATTCAGTTACTGTTTGATGAAATGTTAAATGGGAAAAACGAGTGACCTAAGTGACTTTGAGTGTGGTATGATTGTCGGTACCAGGCAAGCCCGGTGCTAGTATCTCAGAAACGGCCAGCCTGGGCTTTTCACGCATGAGTGTCTAGGGTTTACCGAGAATGGTCCGACAAACAAAAAGCATCCAGTCGGCGGTAGTTCTCTGGACGATGAAACAGCTCGTAGATGAGAAGTCGCAGGAGAATGGCAAGAATTGTGCAAGCTAACAGGCGGGCCTCAAACAGGGAAAGAATGCAGTACAATTGTGGTGTGCAGAACGGCATCTCGGAACACACAAGTCGTTAATCCGGGTGGACTATTGTAGCAGACGACCACACCGGGTTCCACTCCTATCAACTAAAAACAAGAATAAGTGGCTCCAGTGGGCACGCAATCACCAACACTGGACAATTTGAGGAGTGGAAAAACATTGCCTGGTCCGAAGTGTCCCGGTTACTGTTGCATCATGCTGAGTCAAGATTTTGCATAAGCAGCATGAGTCCATGGCTCCATCCAGCCTGGTGTCAACGGTACAGGCTGGCGGTGTAATGGTGTGGGGAATGTTTTCCTGGAACATGTTAGGTCCTTTGATACCAATTGAGCAACGTTTCCATGCCTCAAATAATTCAGGCTGTTCTGGAGGCAAAGGGGGGTCCGATACGCTAGATGGGTGTACCTAATAAACTGGGTCCGATACGCTAGATGGGTGTACCTAATAAACTGGGGATCCAATACGCTAATAAATTGGCCACTGTGTGTGTGTGTGTGTGTATATACATACTCAGTGGCCAGTTTATATATATTTGTTAATGTTTACAAACAGATTATCTCACTTCATCTCGGTGAATGGTGTATTGTTTGTTTAGGTGTTTAGAATTGCGCAGATCTCCTTGTGAACATAGTCCTTCTAATAGGGTGAATTATAAGGGCATATAGTGTAATGTATGACATCGCATCATTATATTTAAGTTCCATTTGTCAGTTCCCCAGTCTCGCTCTCCATTGTGGACATAATTGGTTCATATTGTAAACCACAAGTGTTTAAGAGGAGGAGAGGGGAGGCGTTTTCACTCTTCTATGACTGTCCCCCTTCACTGTCTATGGAAACAGACAGGAATGCATTTTTGGAGAGGAAGTTACATTTCATTCAAATTGAGAGGTTGAGCAGCATACTTTCTGGTGATTATTTCCTCCTAGGATTTAGTGTTACACTTCATTAGATTAGTGAAGTGTTATATTATACAAATATGGTCAAAGTCTGTTTGTACACGGTAATGCAGCCAGCCTTGAGGGACTAATTTCCAACATACTGACCTGAGAGAGAGGTGGCTGTTCATTGGCTCTGTGTGCAGTAATTTAAGTGATGCTGTGTGTACTGTACTGTACACGCAAATGTTATGTTTTAAATTGTTCTGCTAAACCTTTTTAAAGCACTTTCACAGTTTATTGCTACATACTTTTGGTAGGTCATAACATACCATGTAATACATGACATTGTACATGCTTGAAATGGATACCTCTTTTCTGTAGTAATGTAGGAATTTTCAACTGTTTTGTAACTTCTGGTATAGGTCCAACGACATGATCCAAATATCTTTGGGTCTGAAAACGTTCTCTCACACAAGTTACTGCCGATCACATTTTCTGTTTTTTTTTATCATAGTAGAACGACTAACGCCCTCATCTTAATTCAAGGTATTTAGTACGTTCTGTATTTTGACCTGGTGGGTATTTATTTTCACCTTTTTGTATGACTGTGTACATCTCCACAAATTGGTTTTGTATCAACATTAGGTTGTAGAGTACTTCGGTATCAGATAAGTAAAGAAAATGTACAGTGTTTTTAATCTCGTCCTCCTATGACAGATTTTTGAAATTATATCATACCCTTTATACTAGTTGATTGATGTATCAAAAACACCTATTGGAAAACCGCACCCACCCAAAGTATTAAGTAACAAGACTAAAAATCAATAGGGAGCTTTAAAATGGATGATTCTGTATGTAGTTGTCGTTTCCGTTTCATATATTTTCTATTAGTGTAATGGTACCGCTGTTTGATAACAGCTGCTCCTCATAGGCCAAGCTCTCTGTATTGTGACTCACTGTACTCCTGTTAACGCAGTTGAAAGCAATTGAACATTGTGATGTGAAGTAAACGAGCACTTAATTCAGCCTAAACTCACATGATCATGTTGAACCTAGAACAGTAGTCTGCTACTCTTGTCTGAGCCCGTGCTTTCTCTTCTCTGGAACATTACTGGTTTATGTATCCATGCCTTTTAAAAACCATAGCTCACAGAAAAATACACGTTTGTCAAATGTTTCCATAGCTCTTGTCGTCTTGTGTCAAACTGTGTCCACGTTCATGTCTCAACTAAATATAATTAGATTGTGCCAATGATTTTACATTAATTGGGGATTGAAGCCTGTTGATTTCTCCTAATGCATATAGCAGGGTAAACACAATTGAATGGAATATGGACTCGGTTGCGCTCAAACCTGTCAAATGATAGTATTTTCTTTCGATAGGTGTTAGATTTAGATCATTTCAGTACTAGGCTGTGGTCCACGCAGCACACGATCATATAGGTGCATCAAGGCACTGTCATATTTTTAACAACCTTTTAAAACTTGAATTACATTTTGTTCTTTAATTTCATTATTTTTTGTACTGTTTGGTACTACAGATCAATATGTTCACAAACATGAGTATTGTATTGATAACTGATTTGACATGGTAGATATCTATGATGGATATTAGGCCTATTCATTCTGAGCCACATCTCAGGTCCTCTGGCTGTCTTGTCATGGTTTGTAAGGAGTACCTAGTCTTTAAACCTTCTCTAACCTTCAATTAGTGACCATTGTAAACTGGACCATTGTATGCTTACCCCAACACAAAAGCAATTTGTGCAGAACTATATCATTTCCACCCAAGACTGAATGCACCCCTTCCATTCTGAAAGGAAGGCAAATCTGAATCTGTTTTACCAGTTGGGGACATATTTTGTATCCGTTTGTAATGCTCATTTGTTGTTATGTTAAAAAAAAACACACGTGGATTCTCTTTTAGGTCATTGTATTCTGATTTGATCCTCGATTGGTATTGCACAAAGATTATCCAGGCCAACCCAATAGCCTTCTTTTTTTTTGCACCTGTTTTGAAACTTACTCACTTTATGCTAGTTGGACTTGAACACAACATTCAGCCTGTACAATGACCATATAGTTGTCATTCTGTTTGCCACAGACAGTATAGATTTGAACCATGTTTTTACATGATCCTCGCTGAAGAGGATGTCAAACAGTAGGGTTACGAAGACTGAGTTATCAAAGTATTATCTTCCAACACAGACTTTGGAAGGGGCCCTTTCTGAATCATATGTTTCTGTTCCACACCTTCCAGTTATTTTTTATTTTGTGCAATACTATTTGTTAATTCTGTCATTACAGGTGATTGACATGCTCTCCCAGACATTAGGAAAAAGTGTTTTCAGAGGAACTAATTTCTCCAGTCATATAGTGAAACTGCTTTGGGGATTACGCCGGGGTCGTATCTATCAATGTTGCTTCAATTAAAAAGTGGATGAACACAGAGTTACCATATTGTTTTACTGTTCAGCAGTCATTATTGCATAATGTTAAGACTTGTACATAAATTGCATTGAACTTGCATAGGATAATGTTACTGTGGCGTGCTATTGCCTGTAAAATTCTGCTTCTAAATGTGTGTGTGACTGTGAGGATGCCGCTCTTTTGTACATGACTGTCTTTTTATTTTTTTCATTCTAAAGGAGGTTGAGTTGGAGCTGAGGAGTTCAGACATGCCTGAAGTTTGACTTAAATAAAGCTGTACTGTGTCTCAGTGGAAGTAATTTGTCAATCTCTTCATGGAAAATAGAATAGCACTTTAAATTGCCAGATTAAAATAATCGATAGTAATTGCATTTTTATTTATTTTTTTGTCAATGAGCCCAAAGACACTCTTGGGTCATAATAATCACATTTGTTATTTTACCATTTGCCCACTAGAGGTCGTCCCGTTATGTGACGTGGCATCGCACTTTATGCTGCGTTAAAGACAACTGGAAACTCGTGAAAAACGGGCTCCGACTGGAAAAAATCGTTTTGAATGGTCACCCAACTCGGAATTCCAAGTTGAAAACTCGGGCATCTTTGTAGATCTCCAACTTTCCGTTCTGAACATCATTAAAGTCATGATTTGACCTCGTTTTTTCCCGAGTTCCCAGTTGTCTTGAAAGCGCCATTATACTTCGACACGACCGACAAAGCTTTCTCCTCTGGGCATCTCTCTCGCTATACCGGTTTAGCGGATGGGTGAAGGATGATGATGGAGAGGCCCAGGTCACGGTAGCTAGCAGTGCGAGTATGCGGAGAAAGATTTAGTTAAACACCGAGTTTCAGGTTGGTCCTCCTGGTTTAGACCGCTGGAAATGCGGAAATGCCCCCAAATGTTATTCACAGATGTGTGGCAAGAGACAGATGATGTAGCTAGGCTAACGTTACTAGCAATAATATAAGATGTATCCAGCTATCTATACAAGAGCAGGGCACTGTTTAAAATGAATAAATTATGAATAATTTGTTTAGGATATGTATTATACGATTTAGTTGGTCATTTTAAAGAGCACCACGAGGAAAGTGTATCCTATCAATTTATCTTGACGCTTGGTTCGATATGGAACAAGAAAGACTAGCATGCCTTCTCTCCTGTACCTGTTCTTGAACCAATCGATTTATTTGATTTGGTTCACACTGCCATATGTCAACAAAGTCAGACTTAAATATGTGTTATTCATTGTGTTTATACGTGTGTTAAATGTATAATTTTGAACACGTTCTTTCTTCCCCCCTTCCTCCCAGTTTTGGAGAGGATTCTAGTGGATTTGCCAAGTGATCTGTCTGGAAATTAACCTGATAAACAAGATGAGGGGTTTGCTGCGTGGCTTACTGCCAGAGGTGTCTATCCGACTGCTGCTTCTGGTTGTCTTCCTGTGAGTAATTCAAGTTGAAACATCGCAATAGCATTGACAAATGTGTTCCTTATGGACTTGTCTGGTGCAACACAAATGAACTAAACTGTGTGTGTGTTATCTCCCTCAGTGTGACAGAGCAGCTTCCACCCTTTATTCGTGAGATCCAGGCAGAGGAGATGTGGCTGTATAGATTTCACAGAGTGGAGAATGACCATGTCCCCACCTCGCTCATGTTTGTGAGTACTGGTGTGTGTCGGGGGAAGCACTGACTGAATTCACTGGAATCATGGAACATTGAATGTGAATATTTGTTCTGCTGGTAGTACTTTAGATTACAGCACAGGATAAACTGGAGAGCAACAATAACTTGTTTCCATGTTATTACCAGGTACTCTTGTGCTTAAATGTAAAGTGCTACCATTCTGTCTTACTAATTCTATTGCTATGCTACTGACCATGTCCCTCGTATCAGAGCGTGGCGTGTTTCACTCCATTCCTGGTGATCCTGCTTTTCACCTTTCTGAAGAGAGTTGAGAGAGGAGACGTGAGAGAGGCCTCGCTAGGTAAGGACTGACTGTAGAACTACACATGGTGTTTGGCCTCAGAGCAGCTGCACTGAGATGTGTGTGAGAGAAATACTGACCCAGTTGTTTGCCTCTGTACCTCAGCGGTGACTCTGGCTCTGGTACTGAACGGAGTTTTCACCAACGCCATCAAGCTGGTCGTGGGCCGGTGAGTACTAGTCTGGAGTACTAGTCTTGAGTACTAGTTTGGAATACTAGTCTGGAGATGTACAGTTACGGTTACATTGCTACAAGCTCAGTATTATGCTGGCTGAATGTGATGTAGTGTATGTTCTGTGTGTGCTTCAGGGCAGCTCAGTATTATGCTGACTGGATGTGATGTAGTGTGTGTGCTTCAGGCCAGCTCAGTATTATGCTGACTGAATGTGATTAGTATTATGGTAGCCTAGTGGTTAGAGCGTTGGACTAGTAACCGGAAGGTTGCAAGTTCAAATCCCCGAGCTGACAAGGTACAAATCTGTTGTTCTGCCCCTGAACAGGCAGTTAACCCACTGTTCCTAGGCCGTCATTGAAAATAAGAATTTGTTCTTAACTGACTTGCCTAGTTAAATATAGGTAAAATAAAATATGCTGACTGGATGTGATGTCGTGTGTGTTCTGTGTGTGCTTCAGGCCACGGCCAGACTTCTTCTACCGCTGTTTCCCAGACGGACAGATGAACCTGGAGATGCACTGCAGCGGCGACCCAGAAATGGTCATGGAGGGCAGGAAGAGCTTTCCCAGTGGACACTCCTCCTGTAAGGCCCAATCTGATTGGCTAGTCCTCTTTCGAGAGCAGATCTGATTGGCTGTGAGACTACAGTGGGCTCGTTCAGATTAAAAGCTAGTTAGACTGGACCTGTGTGTGTGTGCAGTATATGTGTGTGGTAACTTTGATAAACAATGTTGTGTTTATTCAGGCACTGGCCTAAGCATTCTCATGTCAAGCCTTCTCATATCATTATGAATACAACTGTTGATCCTACTTTGATACATGTGCCTGCCCCATCTCTGATCCCCTCTCTCCTCTCGTCTTGTCCAAGTTGCATTCACTGGACTGGGCTTCACAGCGCTGTATGTTGGGGGTAAGCTGCGGTGCTTTAATCTGGGGGGTCGGGGCAGGGCCTGGAGACTGTGTCTCTTCCTCGCTCCCCTCCTCCTAGCCTTCATGATCGCTCTCTCCAGGACCTGCGACTACAAACACCACTGGCAAGGTGAGAGGGCTAACCATTAACCATGTTCACTTTGAAAAGCGCTATAAACATATAAGAAAATATGATTCTAATCCACTATTGAGAGACGTGCTAAGATCTTTGTGTCACTTCTGTATATTTGTGCGTTGTCCCCTCTGTGTTTAGATGTGTTGGTGGGTTCTGGTCTGGGTCTGGTGTTCTCTTGGCTCTGCTACAGACAGCACTACCCCTCCCTCCAGGACCCTGACTGTCACCGGCCACTACGCCACAGAGAGACTGTTCCTGCTGTGCAGGAACGCAAGCTGGCCAACTCCAACTACATATTACCTCTATAGCTGGCCAACTACACATTACCCCTATAGCGCTACTCCAACTATACATTGGAATCAAATCAAATTGTATTTGACACACGCGCCGAATAAAACAGGTGTAGACCATACAGTAAAATGCTTACTTACAAGCCCTTAACCAACAATGCAGTTTTAAGAAAAAATGTGTTTAATAAGTATTTACTAAATAAACTGAAGTAAACAATACATAAATAAAAATGGAAAAAAATAAAATAGAAAAAAAACAAATAATTAAAGAGCAACAATAAAATAACAGTTACGAGGCTATATACAGGAGTAACCGGTACAGAGTCAATGTGCTGGGGCACAGGTTAGTCGAGTTAATTGAGGTAATATGTACATGTAGGTAGAGGGGGGGGGGCAGCGCACAATTGGCCCACTATTGGCCGGTGTAGGCCGTCGTTGTAAATAAGAATCTGTTCTTAACTTACTTGCCTAGTTAAATAAAGGTTAAATACATGTCGTTTTTTATTCAGGAATCTTATGGTTTGTCTGTAAAAGCTGTTAAGAACCCTTTTTTTTTACCTAGACTTGGTGCTCCTGTACTGCTTGCTGTAAGGTAGCAGAGAGAACAGTCTATGCCTATGGTGGCTGGAGACTTTGGCAATTTGTAGGGCCTTCCTCTGACACCGCCTGGTATAGAGGTCCTCGATGACAGGCAGCTTAGCCCCAGTGATGTACTGGGCGTACACACTACCCTCTGTAGTAACTTGCGGTCGGAGGCCGAGCAGTTGCCATACCAGGTGGTGATGCAACCATACTCTCGATGGTGCAGCTGTATAACTTTTTGAGGATCTGAGGACCCATGCCAAATCTTGTCAGTCTCCTGAGGGGGAATAGGCTTTGTTGTGCCCTCTTCACGACTGTCTTGGTGTGTTTGGACCATGACAGTTCGTTGGTGATGTAGCCACCAAGGAACTTGAAGCTCTCAACCTGCTCCACTACAGCCCAGTCGATGAGAATGGGGGCGTGCTTGGCCCTCTTTCTCCTGTGGTCCACAATCATCTCCTTTGTCTTGATCACGTTGAGGGAGAGGTTGTTATCCTGGCACCATCGTTGTCAGTGATCAGGCCTACCGCTGTTGTGTCGTCGGCAAACTTAATGATGGTGTAGGAGTCATGCTTGGCCATGCAGTCATGGGTGAACAGGGAGTACAGGAGGGGACTGAGAACACACCCCTGAGGGCCCCCTTGTTGAGGATCAGCATGAGAGATGTATTGTTACCTACCCTTACTACCTGGGTCGGCCTGTCAGGAAGTCCAGGATCCAGTTACAGAGGGAGGTGTTTAGTCCCAGGGTCCTTCAGTTGGACAACTGAATAGGTATCCCCCTTTCCTCTTAGCTTAGTGATGAGCTTTGAGGGCACTGTGGTGATGAACGCTGAGCCGTTGTCAACGAATAGCATTCTCACGTAGGTGTTCCTTTTATCTTGGTGGGAAAGGGCTCCCGGGCTCCTGAGTAGCGCAGCGGTCTATGGCCATGCCGGGGCGGCAGGGTAGCCTAGTGGTTTGAGCGTTGGACTAGTAACCGGAAGTTTGCAAGTTCAAACCCCCGAGCTGACAAGGTACAAATCTGTCGTTCTGCCCCTGAACAGGCAGTTAACCCACTGTTCCTAGGCCGTCATTGAAAATAAGAATTTGTTCTTAACTGACTTGCCTAGTTAAATAAAGGTTAACATTTTTTTTTTAAATCTCAGTGCTAGAGGCGTCAATACAGACCCTGGTTCGATTCCAGGCTGTATCACAACCGGCCGTGATTGGAATCCCATAGGGTGCACAATTGGCCAGCGTCGTTAGGGTTTATCCAGGGTAGGCCGTCAATGTAAATAAGAATTTGTTTGTAACTGACTTGCCTAGTTAAATAAAGGTTCAATAAAAAAAGGACAATGTGAAGTGCAATAGAGATTGCGTCGTCTGTGGATCTGTTGGGGCGGTATGCAAATTGGAGTGGGTCTAGGGTTTCTTGGATAATGGTGTTGATGTGAGCCGTGACCAGCCTTTCAAAGCACTTTATGACTACAGATGTGAATGCTACGGGCCGGTAGTCATTTAGGCAGGTTACCTTTGTGTTCTTTGGCACAGGGACTATGGTGGTCTGCTTGAAACATGTTGGTGTTAAAGCTCAAATCGTACTACATACTAGCCCTATAGTGCAAATCCAACTACATAATACCCCTCTGGTGAAATACCATTTACATACTACCCCTGGAGTCTTTAACCTCAACTACATACTACCCCTTCATCCCGGGTTCTTTATATCAGGCCAAAATTTTAACCCTGAGTGGGGAGGAGAGGGACTGTAATTTTTGAGCCCACCCGATACCAGGTGCTAAGCTGTCAGTGCTACTGAAATAATTTGTATTCCCTGGAAGTAGAAAGTCTTCTCAACGCACACACTGGATTAACCACAGCAGTTAATTATTTTTTCCTCATATTATGATATCCTATTTGTTTTGTCTGATTTATAGTGCACTACTTTTGACCATAGCCCTATAGGCCCTGATCAAAAGTAGTGCACTGTATATGGAATAGGGTGCCATTTGGGAGGCAGACCCGTCTGTGGAGGTGAAGGTGCACTTTTCTGTAGAGTTCAGTGTCAACACTAGGATTACAGTGGCCTAGAATTACATTACAGTTTGTACATTTAGAGTTCATCCTTTACATCAGTGGTCACCATCTAGTCGATCGTGATCAGATTTCCAAGCCGTTCCTAATCGATCACCAAACATTTCTGTAAAAAAAAGCAACAATAAAGCCTTGCAATCCTAGTTTTTAAATTGGTTTCATGATTTTCGCGGTAGGTGCACTTGGTTCAGCAGACCATGCACCGGGAAGTGTTCCCATTTTGAACCATTTCATGTGTCTGAATGTAGAACACCGCCTACCCGGCAGGCCCAGAGAGGAAAATAAGTGCACCTATAGGTCTACCGCTGGCCAATCAGATAGCTCAGATTATCGTGTCTGCACAGTTTCTTTGCGCCATAGACTGTAAAAACAAGCCTCGAACGCACAGCAAAGTTGATGTGAGATTTCAAAACTTTTAAAACCATAACTATAGAGACTCAACGAATACAGCAAAGAGCTGCTGTTTTTATAAGTAAGTTCATGATTAAATTGTTATTCAGCACTGTCAACACTTTGTTCAGCAGTTTTATAATTCATAAAATGTGTGTTCTCGCTATTTCCACTCGCGCTACAACCAGCACTGCAGCTGTATAGCCAAGCATGCATTGTTATTATTTGCGGCTTGTTTTTTTTTATATATCAAGGAATATTTCACTTTCTCAAAGGAGTAACAACATGAATTGGTGCATGAGGCAGAAATAATGCAGTGTGACTTATGTTTCGCAATTAGTTGGAAGACTGTGTCCCCTTTTCTTAGTGGATGGAGGGAGAGAGGAGGGATGGTGAGTCGGGTGAGAGGAGAGAGGAGGGATGGTGAGTCGGGAGGGAGGGAGGAGGGAGGGTGGGAGGAGGGAGGGTGAGAGGAGGGAGGGAGAGTCGGGTGAGAGGAGGGATGGTGAGTCGGGTGAGAGGAGGGATGGTGAGTCGGGTGAGAGGAGGGATGGTGAGTCGGGTGAGAGGCAGCCTCACCGCTGCTCCCTGCCTCCCCTCAGACTGAACATCAGATGCTGGCCATTGGTCCAGTTTAAAACATTTAAAAATGTTGCATAGGCTTACGTTTTTTAAGTCATGTTTTTAAAAAAATCTGAGTGGTTGATCTCAGCTTGCATTTTGTCTCGGAAAGTGATCTTGACTCAGAAAAGGTTGGTGACCACTGCTTTACATGGTTTGTATTCCTGTGTATTTATTCCCGTTCAGGACAGTTGTTTCTGCAGATAAGTTACTTAGTTGTACTGTGATGCTGGTAAAACTGATACCAGTATGCAAACTGCTGTATGGCTGACACCATTGAAATTGTTGGACTTTAAACCTAGTAAAAATTCCCTGTCTTAGGTCAATTGGACCATTCCTCCTGACAGAGCTGGTGTAACAGTCAGGTTTGTAGGCCTCCTTGCTCGCACACGCATTTTCAGTTCTGCCCACAAATTTTCTATAGGATTGAGGTCAGGGCTTTTTCATACCTTGACTTTGTTGTCCGTAAGCCAATTTGCCACAACTTTGGAAGTATGCTAGGGGTCATTGTCCATTTGGAAGACCCATTTGCGACCAAGCTTTAACTTCCTGACTGATGATGCTTCAATTTATCCACATCATTTTCTTCACTCATGATGCCATCTATTTTGTGAAGTGCACCAGTCCCTCCTGCAACAAAGCACCCTCACAACATGACGCTGCCACCCCCGTGCTTCATGGTTGGGATAGTGTTCTTTGGCTTGCAAGTCTCCCCCTTTTTCCTCCAAACATAACGGTCATTATGGCCAAACAGTTCTATTTTTGTTTCATCAGACCAGAGGACATTTCTCCAAAAAGTATGATCTTTGTCCCCATGTGCAGTTGCAAACCGTAGTCTGGCTTTTTTAATGGCGGTTTTGGAGCAGTGGCTTCTTCCTTGCTGAGTGGCCTTTCAGGTTTTGTCGATATAGGACTCGTTTTACTGTGGATATAGATACTTTTTTACCCGTTTCCTCCAGCATCTTCACAAGGGCCTTTGCTGTTGTTCTGGGATTGATTTGCACTTTTCACACCAAAGTACGTTCATCTCTAGGAGACAGAATGCGTCTCCTTCCTGAGAGGTATGATGGCTGCGTGGTCCCATGGTGTTTATACTTGCGTACTATTGTTTGTACAGATGAACGTGGTACCTTCAGGTGTTTGGAAATTGCTCCCAAGGATGAACCAGACTTGTGGAGGTCTACATTTTGGCTGATTTATTTTGATTTTCCCATGATGTCAAGCAAAGAGGCACTGAGTTTGAAGGTAGGCCTTGAAATATATCCACAGGTACACCTCCAATTGACTCAAATGATGTGAATTAGCATATCAGAAGCTTCTAAAGCCATGACATAATTTTCTGGAATTTTCCAAACTGATTCAAGGCAGTTAACTTAGTGTATGTAAACTTCTGACCCACTGGAAATGTGATACAGTGAAATAATCTGTCTGGAAACAATTGTTGAAAAAATGACTTGTCATGCACAGAGTAGATGTCCTAACCGACTTGCCAAAACTATAGTTTGTTAACAAGAAATGTGTGGAGTGGTTAAAACATGAGTTTTAATGACTCCAACCTAAGTGTATGTAAACTTCCAACTTCAACTGTATATACTTTAGTGTATGCTTCCTTTTTTTTGCTTAAGTATTGTCTGTAGAAAACAACTTGGTCAAAGCGCATCTTGAACCTTCACCCGACTCTCATTGACATCAAAGAATGGTTTTCAGGAAACTTCGACTCGCATGCATTTTTCAAGTTTTGCCATTACTGTGTACGCTTACATTGATTGATTGTTTAACATCAATATGATCAGATAGAATTTAACATTACAATGTGTATAGGTTTGATTCCAACTTGTTGTATTGACTTTTTACTTCATCCAACGTTAAACGTCTGTAGACATGGTGGCGTTTTGTAGATTGTGTAAGGATACACAGGGTGTGTTTAGAATGGAATCCGGCCAACATACTGCTTCTAGAATGAAGTGGCAGAGTGAGTCAGTATAAATGAATCTGAATTTAATTTTGAATCAGAATCTGAAGTTATAGAAACTGGCAAGGGGTGTTAATTTTATTGAAATTATAACGGGTCCTTTTACTGATAACTACATGTTTTTTCTCTGTAGCTCATATTTATGTGGTAATGTCAGTTGGCAATGAAGATAATTCATTTTAGGGCTGAATTAAAATGTTATTTAGTTGCTAGGTTCATGCTCCATAGACTACTGATTATGCCCAATTGTTTTAATTTACACGCAACACACTATCTATTTTGGTGAAGATAATTTAGGCACACTAATGAATGTGGTGCCAACTTGCATGTTCCGCTGCTCAAGAGTCTCTAATTTATCAGGGTATAGGGGTCGTTTTAATATTAGGCTAATGCTTGTGTCCTTCCAGCTTCCACTTATCTGCCTTTGCGTGTAGAGGAGACAACTACAAGCTGCTCCTGTTAACACTGTAGGCGGATTGTATTTGTTGTGATGAACTTATTGGTGACACACTTTTACTATTATCTTTCTTAATAAACCACTCAAATCTACACATCGTCTGCTGCCTATTCTTCAACTGAACCATCAATAATGGAATATTTGTCGCAGTAGAACAAATGAATGGCCACATCATCAAAGATCAACAGATTCAATCTGCTAAAACAGATTGGAAAGCGCCCTTACAAGGCGGGATAATTATTTAAATGGTTTCACTGTCCAGACCCATCTACACTTGTGAGATATCCAGACACAATGCGTGCCTGACTACCTCCGGAGGAAGGAAGGGAGAAGGAAGATCACTACCAGATCGCGTCTTTTGATCGTCTACAAATGTGGACACAATCAGGACAAAGGGTGCATGTCAGTAGGTAGCCTAGTGATTAAGCACGTTGGGCCAGAAACTGAAAGGTCACTGGTTTGAAACGCTGAGCCGGCAGGGTTGGAAAATCTGCCGTTCTTCCCTTGAGCAAAGCAGTTAACCCCCAACAACTGGACGTCGATTAAAAAACTCTTAAGGATCCGCCCCCTTTTTACATTTTCACCTAAAATGACATACCCAAATCTAACTGCCTGTATGTAGCTCAGGACCTGAAGCAAGGATATGCTTCATATATTTGGAAGGAAACACTTTGAAGCTTGTGGAAATGTGAAATGAATGTAGGAGAATAGAACACATTAGATCTGGTAAAAGATAAGACAAAGGAAAAGCCAACTGTTTTGTTTAATTTTTTTGTACCATCTTTGAAATGCGTGAGAAAGGCCATAATGCATTGTTCTAGCCCAGTTGCAATTTAGAGTTTGGCTACTAGATGGCAGCAGTGTATGTGCACAGTTTTAGACTGAACTAATGAACCATTGTATTTCTGTTGAAAATCTTGAGTCAAGACTGCCCAAATGAGCCTAATTGGTTTATTAAAAACTTTTCAAGTTCATTACTGTGCACTCTCCTCAAACAATAGCATGATATCATTGTAATAGCTACTGTAAATTGGACAGTACTGTTAGATTAACAAGATTTTAAGCTTTCTGCAAATATCAGATATGTCTATGTCCTGGGAAATGTTCTTGTTACTACCAACCTCATGCTAATCGCATTACCCTATGTTAACGCAACCGTCCCGCATGGGACCCACCGATCCTGTAGAGGTTTTAAGGCAGCCCCTCGCACCTCTCTGATTCAGAGGGGTTGGGTTAAATGCGGAAGACACATTTCAGTTGAATCCATTCAGTTGTACAATTGACTAGATACCCCCCTTTCCCTTTCAATAGGAAATTACCTTAACATTTCTAGCACGATATCACGATATGATCCATTATATTGGATAATCGAGTGGTCGCTCTAACAATGAAGAGAAACGTCTTCAAAAATGAAATGCAGTCGGGACTACTCTAGCCAATGAGAGTGCAGATACACGTGTGAACAACAGGCACAACTCCTAATTATATCAGTACAATGCATTATAAAACATTTTCTTCAACAAATAAGCCACACATAGCAAAAAAGCCATTACATTTTTTGTAACTCATTGACCTCCATATAAAAACAAATGGCTTGGTGAGAGGGGCTGCCTAAATCGGCCTCGTCGGTGCCCAGTTGTTGGGCAGTTAACTACCTTGCTCAAGGGAAGAACTGCAGATTTTTCAACCTTGCAAGCTCGGGGATTCAAACCAGGGACCTTTCAGTTAGTGGCCCAATGCGATTTGGTGACCTCTTGACCTTTCCTCTAGCGACACCATCAGGCCTTTCCATTTCCATTTTGTTTTCCATTTTTAATTTCCACTTTTACAGCTGCTTATTTTCTAGTTGATACTTAGTTCAAAAAATCTGCTGCTGATTTTATTATTTTGTTTGTTATATCATTCTATAGATGATAATGTTCATTTATTTTAATTGAAGAGATGTATGTTTAAGTTATATTTATTTTAAGTTATTCATCAATGTTATGAGAACTTTCCATTCAAGAATTGTACCATTAAAATGACATTTAGACTGTAAAAGATGGCCTTTAGTACTTTTCTTATAGAGGGTATTTGTCTTGCATCAAATAGGGAATTCCACTGTATGCAGAATGTTGCATGCATGTCTGCACAGTGTTATATTTTCACAGCCAACTGTCAGTAAATATCGCACAGTAAATATTGGACTATTTAGGTAAAGTTATTTAAAGCTTTGAATGGGTTGATTGGGTTCTGGAGGTGTGTGGTTAGAGCAATTGTGAAGGGTTGGTGTGGCCTGTGGAGGTGGGGCCCAATGTGATATCATTTCATGGGGGCCAAAATCCCTAGCGGAGCCCATTCCTGTTGTTCACACGTGTATCTGCCCTCTCATTGGCTAGAGTCTTCCCAACAGCATTCTATTTTTGAATACATTTCTCTTCATTGTTAGAGCAGCCGCTTGAGTATCTGGTCGATATAATGGATAATCTGTGATATCGTTCTAGACTTTTTAGGTAATTTCTTATTGAAAGGAAAGGAAAGGGGGATACCTAGTCAGTTGTACAACGAATGGATTCAACTGAAATGTGTCTTTCTGTATTTAACTCAACCCCTCTGAATCAGAGATGTGCGGGGGGCTGCCATAATCGGCACCCACGTCATCGGCACCCAGGGAACAGTGGGTTAACTGCCTTGCCCAGGGACAGAGCCGACATTGCAGTGTATACCGTGAATGAAGTCTCCACTATAACATGGGAACAATACCTTTATATTTCAATAATGCCGTAACTCTGAATTTCCAGGAAATCTGGTCACAATGTGGACGAATAAGGATGCTTCTACACAGGCACCCCAATTTTGATCTTTTTTTCACTAGGCAAGTCAGTTAAGAACAAATTTTTATTTACAATGACGGCCTACCCCGGCCAAACCCTCCCCTAACCCGGACGACGCTGGGCCAACTATGTGCCGCCCTATGGGACTCCCAATCACGGCCGGTTGTGATACAGCCTGGGATCAAACCAGGGTCTGTAGTGACACCTCTAGCACTGAGATGCAGTGCCTTAGACTGCTGCGTCACTCGGGAGTGTAGGCATTTGTAGAGGCATATCTGAAAATGTGGGCACAATCAGAATGTGGACAAGATTAGGACACAGGACCAATGTTAGCACCAGGTATAAACGAGGCCAGAGATGCCTTTCTCTTTCACTGTCTCATACCATTTGAATGAAGGAATCCACTGCTAATTGTAGATGTAGCAGTTGTGGTTTCCTTAATTCAAACGGTTTTCTGACAGACTGTTCTCACAGTATCAGTAAGGCAGAGAGTAACAGCTTCTACACCTGCATTGCTGTTTGGAGATTTAGTCTGGGTTTCTGTACAGTGCTTTGTGACATCAGCTGATGTAAGAAGGGCTTTATAAATACATTTGATTGATTGATTGACCATAAAACTAATTCCACGACACTGAGAACATAATTTCTGCTACAAGGTAAGTATCTATTTATTTAGGAAACACCATGACATAGGAGGGTGGGGGGGTTAGAATAATTGTTATGTTTGAACAAACTTCCAGGCTACTTTTGAACTTTTTCAGTTGAAAAAGGATATTCCGAGTATTACTAATAGTAATATAAAGACATTGAGCCAAAAGGCGATATTTAGATAAACATTTTTTTTCCCAAAACTTCAGAAATGACCACAATCATGTCCATGAGGTAATTTATCATTTCCTGTTGTACACTTGTTCTGAGTTTACTGGATGGGCAAATTTCCATAATATTTTTTTTTTTTTTTACAGTTTAGTATTTCATCTCAAAATAACCCCAGTTGGTAGGCTGTGAAATATGTGGTAGTTTGAAGGTACATTTTTCAACCTGTAACTCCACCAACTTGGTGAAAGTTTCAGGCCATTTACAAAAACCTGTTAAAGGGAAATTTCACCACTTTTAAACATATTCATCATCTCCAGTGGAAACACCTCATCTGTTTATGGGCCCTATTCAGGCTTGAGATAAAATGTATATTTAACTCCATGTTTTATTTATTTAAATCTGTTTTAAAGATGCAATATGCAGAAATCACTTCACCATTTCCTGGTTGCTAAAATTCTAATAGTTCACCTAATGTGTCATAGTAAGTATAGTGTAGTGAATCATTGTACCATCTAAACCGCTGAGAAATATATTTTCCATAACCAAAACTATTGTATTTTTAGCTGTTTGAAGCTGGTGTACAAAACCAAAAGTAAAAGAGTCAAAAATGAAACTTAAGAACAGGAAGCACTGAAATAGCGCACATAGAACAAATCTACCTATAACGACACAGGACAAGACCCAAATGCAGACACAGGAGGCAGATGGTTAGAGTCTCTGATATTTATTAATAGACAAGGGGCAGGCAAGAGGCAGGTCGAGGACAGGCAGAAGTTCGTAAATCAAATCAAATCAAATCAAATTTTATTTGTCACATACACATGGTTAGCAGATGTTAATGCGAGTGTAGCGAAATGCTTGTGCTTCTAGTTCCGACAATGCAGTAATAACAAGTAATCTAACTAACAATTCCAAAACTACTGTCTTGTACACAGTGTAAGGGGATAAAGAATATGTACATAAGGATATATGAATGAGTGATGGTACAGAGCAGCATAGGCAAGATACAGTAGATGGTATCGGGTACAGTATGTACAAATGAGATGAGTATGTAAACAAAGTGGCATAGTATAGTATAAAGTGGCTAGTGATACATGTATTACATAAGGATACCGTCGATGATATAGAGTACAGTATATACGTATGCGTATGAGATGAATAATGTAGGGTAAGTAACATTTATATAAGGTAGCATTGTTTAAAGTGGCTAGTGATATATTTACATCATTTCCCATCAATTCCCATTATTAAAGTGGCTGGAGTTGAGTCAGTGTCAGTGTGTTGGCAGCAGCCACTCAGTGTTAGTGGTGGCTGTTTAACAGTCTGATGGCCTTGAGATAGAAGCTGTTTTTCAGTCTCTCGGTCCCAGCTTTGATGCACCTGTACTGACCTCGCCTTCTGGATGATAGCGGGGTGAACAGGCAGTGGCTCGGGTGGTTGATGTCCTTGATGATCTTTATGGCCTTCCTGTGACATCGGGTGGTGTAGGTGTCCTGGAGGGCAGGTAGTTTGCCCCCGGTGATGCGTTGTGCAGACCTCACTACCCTCTGGAGAGCCTTACGGTTGAGGGCGGTGCAGTTGCCATACCAGGCGGTGATACAGCCCGCCAGGATGCTCTCGATTGTGCATCTGTAGAAGTTTGTGAGTGCTTTTGGTGACAAGCCGAATTTCTTCAGCCTCCTGAGGTTGAAGAGGCGCTGCTGCGCCTTCTTCACGATGCTGTCTGTGTGAGTGGACCAATTCAGTTTGTCTGTGATGTGTATGCCGAGGAACTTAAAACTTGCTACCCTCTCCACTACTGTTCCATCGATGTGGATAGGGGGGTGTTCCCTCTGCTGTTTCCTGAAGTCCACAATCATCTCCTTAGTTTTGTTGACGTTGAGTGTGAGGTTGTTTTCCTGACACCACACTCCGAGGGCCCTCACCTCCTCCCTGTAGGCCGTCTCATCGTTGTTGGTAATCAAGCCTACCACTGTTGTGTCGTCCGCAAACTTGATGATTGAGTTGGAGGCGTGCGTGGCCACGCAGTCGTGGGTGAACAGGGAGTACAGGAGAGGGCTCAGAACGCAACCTTGTGGGGCCCCAGTGTTGAGGATCAGCGGGGAGGAGATGTTGTTGCCTACCCTCACCACCTGGGGGCGGCCCGTCAGGAAGTCCAGTACCCAGTTGCACAGGGCGGGGTCGAGACCCAGGGTCTCGAGCTTGATGACGAGCTTGGAGGGTACTATGGTGTTGAATGCCGAGCTGTAGTCGATGAACAGCATTCTCACATAGGTATTCCTCTTGTCCAGATGGGTTAGGGCAGTGTGCAGTGTGGTTGAGATTGCATCGTCTGTGGACCTATTTGGGCGGTAAGCAAATTGGAGTGGGTCTAGGGTGTCAGGTAGGGTGGAGGTGATATGGTCCTTGACTAGTCTCTCAAAGCACTTCATGATGACGGATGTGAGTGCTACGGGGCGGTAGTCATTTAGCTCAGTTACCTTAGCTTTCTTGGGAACAGGAACAATGGTGGCCCTCTTGAAGCATGTGGGAACAGCAGACTGGTATAGGGATTGATTGAATATGTCCGTAAACACACCGGCCAGCTGGTCTGCGCATGCTCTGAGGGCGCGGCTGGGGATGCCATCTGGGCCTGCAGCCTTGCGAGGGTTAACACGTTTAAATGTCTTACTCACCTCGGCTGCAGTGAAGGAGAGACCGCATGTTTTCGTTGCAGGCCATGTCAGTGGCACTGTATTGTCCTCAAAGCGGGCAAAAAAGTTATTTAGTCTGCCTGGGAGCAAGACATCCTGGTCCGTGACTGGGCTGGGTTTCTTCCTGTAGTCCGTGATTGACTGTAGACCCTGCCACATGCCTCTTGTGTCTGAGCCGTTGAATTGAGATTCTACTTTGTCTCTGTACTGGCGCTTAGCTTGTTTGATAGCCTTGCGGAGGGAATAGCTGCACTGTTTGTATTCGGTCATGTTACCAGACACCTTGCCCTGATTAAAAGCAGTGGTTCGCGCTTTCAGTTTCACACGAATGCTGCCATCAATCCACGGTTTCTGGTTAGGGAATGTTTTAATCGTTGCTATGGGAACGACATCTTCAACGCACGTTCTAATGAACTCGCACACCGAATCAGCGTATTCGTCAATGTTGTTATCTGACGCAATACGAAACATCTCCCAGTCCGCGTGATGGAAGCAGTCTTGGAGTGTGGAGTCAGCTTGGTCGGACCAGCGTTGGACAGACCTCAGCGTGGGAGCCTCTTGTTTTAGTTTCTGTCTGTAGGCAGGGATCAACAAAATGGAGTCGTGGTCAGCTTTTCCGAAAGGGGGGCGGGGCAGGGCCTTATATGCGTCGCGGAAGTTAGAGTAACAATGGTCCAAGGTCTTTCCTCCCCTGGTTGCGCAATCGATATGCTGATAAAATTTGGGGAGTCTTGTTTTCAGATTAGCCTTGTTAAAATCCCCAGCTACAATGAATGCAGCCTCCGGATAAATTGTTTCCAGTTTGCAGAGAGTTAAATAAAGTTCGTTCAGAGCCATCGATGTGTCTGCTTGGGGGGGGATATATACGGCTGTGATTATAATCGAAGAGAATTCTCTTGGTAGATAATGCGGTCTACATTTGATTGTGAGGAATTCTAAATCAGGTGAACAGAAGGATTTGAGTTCCTGTATGTTTCTTTCATCGCACCATGTCACGTTAGTCATAAGGCATACGCCCCCGCCCCTCTTTTTACCAGAAAGATGTTTTTTCCTGTCTGCGCGATGCGTGGAGAAACCTGTTGGCTGCACCGCTTCGGATTGCGTCTCTCCAGTAAGCCACGTTTCCGTGAAGCAAAGAACGTTACAGTCTCTGATGTCCCTCTGGAATGCTACCCTTGCTCGGATTTCATCAACCTTGTTGTCAAGAGACTGGACATTGGCAAGAAGAATGCTAGGGAGTGGTGCGCGCTGTGCCCGTCTCCGGAGTCTGACCAGAAGACCGCCTCGTTTCCCTCTCTTTCGGAGTCGTTTTTTTGGGTCGCTGCATAGGATCCACTCCGTTGTCCTGTTTGTAAGGCAGAACACAGGATCCGCGTCGCGAAAAACATATTCTTGGTCGTACTGATGGTGAGTTGATGCTGATCTTATATTCAGTAGTTCTTCTCGACTGTATGTAATGAAACCTAAGATGACCTGGGGTACTAATGTAAGAAATAACACGTAAAAAAACAAAAAACTGCATAGTTTCCTAGGAACGCGAAGCGAGGCGGCCATCTCTGTCGGCGCCGGAAGTCAGGTCAGAGTCAGATGGGTACAGGATGGCAGGCAAGCTCGAGGTCAGGCAGAAAATGTTGGAACCGGGGGGGCTAGAAAACAGGGACTAGACAAACAGGAGCACGGAAAAACACATTGGTACGCTTGACAAGACAAATTGGCAACAGACAAACAGAAACAACCGGTATAAATACACAGGGGATAATGGGAAGAAATGGGAGACACCTGGTGGGTGTGGAGACAAGCACAAGACAGGTGAAACAGATCAGTGTGACACTTCCGCTTCTTGGAATTCTATGTGAATGACACATTGCAGCTATATGTCTACTTATCTCAAGTCTAAGTGATTTTAACCAACTATGGGTAAGCAAAAGTTACTTTAATAACCTTTGCCTGCTCAGTTAGCGACATGATGCACACCAGATTACATCAAAAGTGTTTCCCGATGATGTCATCGTAAACACTTATCTTCTATCTCTTTGACAACATAACATAGAAACCCATAATTTTCACATAATGTATGTTGATGTGGGGGTGGTGCTGGAGATGATGAATATGAGGTTGAAAATAGGTGACATTTCCCATTAATGGGTTATTGTAAATGGCCTGAAACATTCACCAAGTGAAACCGCCTTTAAAGGGAAATCAAAATGGGTGCAACACTGGTCCACCTCTTCCTCTATGGTGAAAGAGTTACAGGTCGAAAAGGTAACCCTCAACCTACCGCATACTTCACAGTACATTAGGGTTGAATGGCGGGAACCCGGTTACTGAGATTTGCAAGGATTTAGGGTAACATGAGGTAAGGTAGCCCAGGGGGCATCTCTTAACCCAGGGGGCATCTCGCCCCATAGTACCCTACCGCCCAAATCCACTCAATTTTCCCTGGATAAATAACTGCGAGAAACCAGTAAATTAGAATACATTATTTATATGAACAGCATTGTGTGAAATTGAGCTGTTAAATTATATGTCATTTCTAATTCTGGCTTCTCTACAGCCTCTGCATGACGAACCAACACTCAGGGTGGGGACAGACCCATCTCAGTATGGAGTGCAGTTCACAATGCATGTAGACCTATCATCTCATCATGGAAGCTTTTTTTCAGGAAGGCCTGCATTTCCTGCAGCATAGCCTATGCTACAGTAATATAAAGACAAAATGCACGTCTAATTTATAGTCTCTGTCTCTTGTGCAATATGCAAGCACCTGTGTTTCCGCTGGCCTCTCCTTAAAAAAAATGTTCCTTAGCTCTTGGAGTCCCATGCAGGAAAGGCTAGACTCGAATAGCTTGCTGGACATCATTTTTTTGTTGCATTTCTTATACCAATAGACTTTTCGAAGAGGGACGCAAGCTGTTATTTTGCTGAATGTTTCATGTAACTGTTGAAAGCGAGGAAGAGGAGGTAAGCTACTAACAAAGGGAAATATTATGAAAGGTAACTATTTCAAAATTAAAATCAAATTCATTAGCCTACACTTGTAACTTTGTAGGCTGCCTGTGCAGCACCAGAACGGCTTGTTCTCTTTAAGTGATAATGCCAGAGAAGCCAGTGTGTGTTGTTAGACCCGAGAAGAAGTCGAGGAGGAAAACCGCACCACATTACCCCCCAAACACTGACTTCTAGGGCATTATCATTTAATACGATGGGTTACCAACATATTCAAATAATGATTAACATATTTCCATTAAACATTTTTATTTTGATGAATTTATTCATACTATTTCATCCTATCACAAGATATAGACCCGACACAAATCTACGATTCCTGTCTAAGCCGACTGGTTGTTGGTTCTATTAGTTTGGTTGCCAGAAACACGATTCAGTCGTTCATTCTTTTTGTTCTGTATCTATGGACGTAACCCAGTCGTTCGTTGTAGATGTTAGATTGCCATACTGGCTGGCAACATTCTTATCCCTTGCTTGCTAGTTAGCCAACTACAGCTAATTTACAGTCACGTCAAAAAAATGCAACCAGAATAACAGAAATGGAGCTGCGTTTGTTTAAGCATTTTGTGGATACACCCGTAACAATCGCCTGGCATAGAAAATGTGCTCACTAGTCAGGACAAAGTTGTTCAGAGGAGCTAGCCAACAACACAGCTAACACAGTCACTTCAAACTGAAGCTGGAAAGACTGCAAACTACAGTAGTTGCACTTCGTTTCGTTTTATATTTTTCAATTGACATTTGTATATATCCATAACAATGATGCCTGCTGATTCATGATTTCGATTGGCTGAGAAACGCTGCCTGCCTGTCTGTCTCGTCCCGACTCGTTCATTACTATAGGACAGCTGTAGATCGAATTTGAATATTGAAACAATGTTGCAAATGTTGGAGAGACAGACAGCAAGGTTTGTACAAATCTCCGCTGTTGAAAATGAAATGTTAGTTTTTTATAGTGGAGATCAAGTTTATAAATTGCTTGGCTGGGCTGATGAGACAGTGGATTGCATAGTCAGATGGAACAGAGTAAATAGGCATTTTAACCTCCTAAATTTAGCCGGTGGTAACTTATGGAAAAGACACCGGCTGGAATGAGGTTTTAACCAATCAGCATACAGAATTAGACCCACCCGTTGTACAATCTGTCATGTGTAATGTGCAGTAGCCTACATAATACAGTATACAGTGGGGCAAAAAGTATTTAGTCAGCCACCAATTGTGCAAGTTCTCCTATTTAAAAAGATGAGAGAGGCCTGTAATTTTCATCATAGGTACACTTCAACTATGACAGACAAAATGAGGGAAAAAAAATCCTGAAAATCACATAAATTCACAAAAAAAAGCTTTTCTCAAATGTGTGTCAGGCTTCATCTCCAAAAAGAGATCCACATCGATTTTTCTTCCGTTCAACATTCTAATCACCAGGATTTAGACGAGCATGGTCAGTCTTAAAAATCCATCAAAGTACAACCAGAGAAGGACACATGGTCCAAGTAAAAGACTTGCCCTTTCCCCAAACCCTTCTTTACAGAACAGCCAAAATATTGTTTATTGTGGCTGGCTGAGTAATGTGTATCTGGTATAGGTAATGGGGTTGGGTTGTGGGTACTGTAGTAGTATGGCTGGTTTGGTTATGGGTGCTTGGCATGCAACAGTGTCAGTATCAGTGTCCTCAGTCTTAGATGTGAGGCCAGGTCTTGGCCACATCCTGGTGCTTAGCTTTATGGATCTACTGGCAGTATGCAGACCAGAGGACTGGGATGAGAGAAATATGGATAAAATTAAGAGAAGAATAAGGGACAGATTGCAATTTAATGAGGGGGGTCCAAAGTAGGGGAGGGTTGTCCCACTTTTTTTTTTGCTTTGGAGAGGGTTTTTTATTAGGCACAGGGGAGGGTAGTGCGTTTTTTTTCCTGGTTTACATTCACTCTTTTGCAATATAATTTATATAATTATATTATATTATATACTATATAATTTCTTCCATCATAGACACATTTCCTCATGCGCTTACATGCGCCACCCCTATATCAAGGTGTTTTGGTACTTCCCTTATGCACTACGCTTTTTCATGTGCTAACATTTACTATACCACAGGTCAGTATAGTCTACCAGTCTAACGGTCTATCCTGTCATCTATCCAACATTCAACGTGACAATAGTGGTAGGTGGATCGTTTGTCCAGTTCTGCAATAGGCTAACTAGCAATCATACCACACATAAAAGCGTTCAAAGCTGCATAAATGTTTAACATGAATCGACAAGTAAGAACAGCTGAGAGGCCAGCTGCATCACTGCACATGAAAGAACAGCGAAGACATGAAACACAAATGTCCTCTATTGATCTTGTTTAGGGACAGTACAAGTATCCTACCTAGACTAACCGACAACACTACAATGCAACGAATAATTGCATTATTGTTTTCAAGTGAGTACAACATTCTACTCTAGGCTGAGGTGAAAATGTCATTTGAAGTCAAGCGATTTTAATGTTTCATTCGATTTAGATCAGTGGTGGGTCTACTCTCGACAGTTTATAAGGTCTAGAAAGGCACAGTAACAGGCCAGTCTGGCTGTATTTTTTAAAACTTCTGATACTGAATTGGCAGTCTGTTGCAGATCATCATTCTCCATGTATGCTCCCGGCAAGCCCAGTTATTCAGCAAAGTTTAACACGCGCTCTGCCTCCTCTCAAATCCGAGCGGCCATTCCTCGCATACCTAGAACCTAACGCTTCAATACAGCCTAAATATTGATCTTTTAACTTTTTAAATGTATTACCATTTATATGTGGCATAAAGACAACCAGTCACAATGTTTTAATCTGACTGGGCTACTTTAAAAGTCTTCCGTAGGCATGCTCACGTTCATCCAAATATAATTCCAGCATCCTCAAAATGGCTTGACATGAACCAGGTTTCCATCCAACCATTTTTTTGTGAGTAAAGTAGCATACATGTATAACAATACATTTCACCACATCATGGGAAAGCATGCAGTTTATTACGCTACAGATAACATCCATTGTAATGAACTTCACAGGGTGGTGAAAGTGCACAGCGATGAGGTTGATGTTCCTTTCAATAGATATCGAGGGTCTTATTCTGGTGACATGATGATCGTGCTTGGCTACCATTTTACAAATAAAAATAATCTTGCACTTGTGTCCATAATAATCTCTTAATGTGGTCGCACTGTATTTGCAAACTGTTGGCTAGGGCGCACGTGCCAATACCAGTGTGGGCACATTATCTATATGCAATGATTTTTGTGACAACCATCAGTAGACCTAGAGTTAAAAATGTGATGGAAACCCATTGAACTTGTACTTTTTTATCTGGTACATGGGAATTTAACCTCAAAAGTTATTTTTATGTGCACTATCCACGCCCAGACGTTTATCTGAAACAAGTCAATTGGATGGAAACGCAACTCTGATGGAAAAATGCGCCAGGATTTCCCTTAGCTGGTAATTGCCTGTATTTGGCTGATAATTCCCCCCAAAAATCTGATAAATAAAAGTGTAGTGTCTATCATAGCCTACACCCTTGCACTTCAGTACCATTCTCTCATGCCTTGCACACATGTGGTCTGCTGCTGAGAAGAGACAGCAAGAGAGGAGCCTTGGCCAAGGCCACTGTTGATTGTGAAGATGGAGGCCTTTTTCATTGAAGTAAAACAGAAGACAGGTGAAAGAGTGTGCCTGTAGTGAAAAGCCTACAAGGGGAATTTAATATACATCTTAATATTGCAGTGGACTAAGATGAGAAGAATGCAGGTTACCATGGAACTCTCTATTTAGGTGATGCAATTTTGGAACTTACATTTATTTATAATTATTTGTTTTATAATTATTATTCGTTTAAGATAGGTTATAAGTAGGTCTGTTGTAAAATAAATCACATTAGCCTATTTCTTTCATTTGTTGGGTATGGTTGGCACTTGCCTTTTTTGGTAATTGCAGCAATATGGCCTGTTCAAAACGTTTGTGAAGGTTTAAACCAGTTCGTAAGTGTTTTGTTTCTGTTGAGACAGTTTCTTTGGCCAAATGAAGTTCCAACTGTAATGCTCTGTTTTCCGCAATGTAATAGCCTGCTCGTATTTTCCCTATAAACAATGGCTTGACTTACTTTTGATATTACCCTAATACATTTTAGAACGTTTTGTGAAGGTTTGCTGTGTTCTGGCTTTTGTTAAGCTTTAGCTACGGCAAGCCTATAATAAGAAGGCAGTGTGCACTGGTGCTCAAACTGACTCCAACAGTTGAACTTGAGGTGAGGAAGAATGTTTTAGACCTACCAGAGTTACTCCTATAATCTAACAATATAACGCCTATCTTTATACAAAAATATTCTGATAGTCAATTTACGAATTAGCCTCCTGTACATCTACTATATCTGAAAAGCAGACGCAGTAGACATCTGACATAAAGATGTGCGTGTGGGTGTCGTAACATGCCGCCGGAATATCTCTATTTCTCTGGAGCTAGGCCCAAGTTTCTCTTCTTTGATATAGGTTACATATTTTTTTCTAAATATCATACTGAGCAAAAATATAAACACAACATGCAACAATTTCAAGGATTTTACTCAGTCACAGTTTATGTGAAGAAATCAGTCAATTGAAATGAATTCATTAGGCCCTCTATGGATCCATCTATGGATTTCACATGACTGGGAATACAGATATGCATCTTTTGGTCACAGATACGTTGAAAAAAAGGTAGGGGCGTAGATCAGAAAACCAGTCAGTAACTGGTGTGAACAACATTTGCTAAAATTTCTTTAAGGCCTCAACCTCCCCCAGTAGCCAATAGATCCAGTTTTTTAACTGCTCGGTCATTGTTGTAAGTAATACTCTCTCTTCTGGAGACGTAGTTATAAAAACGTCCCCCTCCAATGTTACATTTTTAATTTTAGACCGCGACTTCCCTTCAGTTACGCTCGCAGAGCTTGAGGAAAGGTCTTCTCTTGTTTGCCTTTATGTATCTGATACTTTTTCGAGCATATCAAAATGCTGATCAATAAATAGTTCAAGGTTCACTATATTATCCAGAATGTTTGTTTTGCAGTTATCAGCTAATCCTCAATTTTTCATATTAATTCATGGCACAAGCTGAGCCTGCCTGCCTTCATAAGTGATTATGAACCTCTCTCTGCCTGTCCGTCGACCTGCCCTTTCCCTGCCCCCGTGTTATAATAAATGATCTGAGAACTGTACTATCCGTCTCCTGTGTCTGCATCTGGATCATATCCTGAGGCGTGATAGCCTGGGCAGGGCCTGACTCCTCTCTCCCCTCCTCCTTTTTACTGGGGGCTGGGCCTGACTCCTCTCTCCTCCTTTTTACTGGGGGGCTGGGCCTGACTTCCCCCCCCCCCCTCCTCCTTTTTACTGGGGGGCCTGACTTCTCTCTTCTTCTCCTTTTTACTGGGGGGCCTGACTCCTCTCTCCTCACATTCTTTTTACTGGAGGGCTGGGCTTGACTCCTCTCCTCCTTTTTACTGGGGGGCCTGACTCCTCTCTCCTCTCCTACTTTTTACTGGGGGGCCTGACTCCTCTCTCCTCTCCTACTTTTTACTGGGGGGCCTGACTCCTCTCTCCTCTCCTACTTTTTACTGGGGGGCCTGACTCCTCTCTCCTCTCCTACTTTTTACTGGGGGGCCTGACTCCTCTCTCCTCTCCTACTTTTTACTGGGGGGCCTGACTCCTCTCTCCTCTCCTACTTTTTACTGGGGGGCCTGACTCCTCTCTCCTCTCCTAATTTTTACTGGGGGGCCTGACTCCTCTCTCCTCTCCTACTTTTTACTGGGGGGCCTGACTCCTCTCTCCTCTCCTACTTTTTACTGGGGGGCCTGACTTCTCTCTCCTCTCCTACTTTTTACTGGGGGGCCTGACTCCTCTCTCCTCTCCTACTTTTTCTCTTCTTTCTTTTCCTTTTTCACCTCCTCCACCTCAATCGGCTTTTTAGATTCAGGGACATCAGTGGCCTCCAACCCTCCATTCTCCATCATCCACCTCTTCATCAGATTATGAGTCCAACCACTACTCTTCTCCTTTTCCTCCTACTCTTCCTGTGCTCTTCGTTTCCTCTTCCTGTTGACTCCAAGTAGGCTGCTGATCCAACTCCCTGAGGCTCCGTCAACTACCTCATCAGCAGTCCTGAGAGACATAGAACACCACAGAGGATCATAAACAAGCCTACAGTACATCATCACTCCAACTAATCTATTCCCTGTTAATCAGCCAACCTGAGCATATGGAAAGTGTTACTAAACCAAATGCTGCTGCTACAATGGCATGGCACAGTCCCACTGCCTTACTGTTGGGTCTGGTACTGCTTGTCTCCTGTGCCCAGTATTAAGGTGGTGTAAAGCAACTTTAGTTCAGTCAGGCAGCTGCACCTCACCCAGCTTGGTCAGGATGTCTGCCCTCTGGGGATCAAAGGAGGGAGATGATGATGAATAGAGTACTTTGTGTTTAATGGCCAGAACTATTTCCAATGACACAGCTCATAATTATACACCAACGGAAACTGGGCTGGTCTGGCTCGGAGAAGGCAGATGTAACATGTTATCTTGACTTTCTTCTCTTTGACCTCCAGGACTTTCTGCAGATGTTTCCTTTGTTTCTTGGTCAGGGCTGTTTCTTCGGAAACATCCTGCTTCTGTCCCTTCCAGTTGTGCCTCTTCCTCAGTCGCCCCATCTCACAGCACTCGACAGACAGGAATTCTACAGTATGTATTGCACAAAGAGAGCGTAGCATTGACAAAGAAGTGAGTGAAACAAGTTCCCATTTAAATACTGTATGTCTATACTTGATACTAATGCGTTGCTAACTGGTTTTGAACATATACAACTGGTGGGAAGAGCCTAAACAGCTAGATGGGTCATTCCTACAATGGGGTGCCTTTTCTGTCCCCAGGAAATATCAGTTCATATTTAGTGTAAAATGTCGATTCCAAAAGGCTATAAATATAAATTCAGGTGTCCTTTACCTTAAAAAGGCAAAAATATGGATCCTGAAATGTCTGTTATTTTACCAGGTAAATTGACTGGGAACACATTCTCATTTGCAGCAACGACCTGGGGAATAGTTACAGGGGAGAGGAGGGGGATGAATGAGCCAATTGTAAACTGGGGATTATTAGGTGACCGTGATGGTTTGAGGGCCAGATGGGGAATTTAGCCAAGACACTGGGGTTAACACCCCTACTCTTACAATAAGTGCCATGGGATCTTTAATGACCTCAGAGAGTCAGGATACCTGTTTAACTTCCCATCTGAAAGATGGCACCCTACACAGGGCAGTGTCCCCAATCACTGCCCTGGGGCACTGGGATATTTTTTTAGACCAGGGGAAAGAGTGCCTCCTACTTGCCCTCCAACACCACTTCCAGCAGCATCTGGTCTCCCATCCAGGAACTGACCAGGACCAACCTTGCTTAGCTTCAGAAGCAAGCCAGCAGTGGTATGCAGGGTGGTATGCTGCTGGTAAAAAGGTACTTTTCTGCATTTCCAACGCTTTTGTCAGTGGATGTAGCCATTTTTGCCATGTCCCCAGGACATTATCAACTTCCACAAGAAATATAAGCGCCAAAATAATGTTTATTATAATGTTTATTATTAATATTTAAAATCTTCATTATTTTATAGTCCTAGTTAAAGTCTCTTTCATCAATAACGTTTTTTTCATGATTATTGTATTTATTATTTTATTTCAGATTTTTTTGTATGCCCCTGATATCACTTTCCATCCTGTTAGTTGTAATTCTCCATTTAAGAAAACAACCCCTTCCTACAATGACACCATATTCAGGAAGTGTGATCATTTCTTTAGTTTTTCCACCATGGTGCAAAGCTAAATAAATACAAACACTCAGTTTTATCTATTTGCCCATGTTTCATGTTGTTGGTCTGTAAAGTATATCCCAGTCATAAATGTCCACCCTGTTTGGCTAAATTATATATAAAAAATATATATATATATATACAGTACCAGTCAAATGTTTGGACACACCTACACCTACCAGGGTCTTTCTTTATTTGTACTATTATCTACATTGTAGAACAATAGTTACACTATTCGGTAAAAGACCAAGTCCATATTATGGCAAGAACAGCTCAAATAAGCAAAGAGAAACGACAGTCCATCATCACTTTAAGACATGAAGGTCAGTCAATACG
This sequence comes from Oncorhynchus clarkii lewisi, assembly GCF_045791955.1. Classification (NCBI taxonomy): domain Eukaryota; kingdom Metazoa; phylum Chordata; class Actinopteri; order Salmoniformes; family Salmonidae; genus Oncorhynchus; species Oncorhynchus clarkii. The sequence goes on from NC_092152.1 coordinate 33,452,139, forward strand.
GAAAATGTCATGAACTTTGAACATTTCTTCAAGTGCAGTCGCAAAAACCATCAAGCTCCCAGATTGCCGTGCCCCACTCACGAGCCCGTCCAATAAGGAGAGATATGACGTAGGCGACACGAGCAGTGCTCCTGGAGTAAGTGTTGGGCTGGAGAGAAAACACAATATCACACTGGGTGAGGAACGAGCGGCATTCAGTGGGCTCCCCAGAGTAACACGGCGGGTTATTGATTCTGGGCTCCGGAGATTCGAAAGCCCTGGAAGTGGCCGGTGGATCGAGGCGGAGATGGTGAACCTGTTCTGTGAGGTTGGAGACTTGGGTGGCCAGGGTCTCAACGGCATGTCGAGCAGCAGACACTTCCTGCTCGTGTCTGCCTAGCATCGCTCCCTGGATCCCGACGGCTGAGTGGAGAGGATCCGAAGTCGCTGGGTCCATTCTTGGTCGGATTCTTCTGTTACGGTGAGTGAATGAGGACCCAAAAGCGAACTAACTTAAACAGAGCTTCTTTAATAACCAAACATAGGTAGGCTCAGATAGACCGGCAGATTCCGACACATCAAGAGCTATGATGAAACTGGCTCTCATGAGGAGCGCCACAGGAAAGGAAGACCCAGAGTTACCTCTGCTGCAGAGGATAAGTTCATTAGAGTTAACTGCACATCAGATTGCAGCCCAAATAAATGCTTCACAGAGTTCAAGTAACGGACACATCTCAACATCAACCTTTTAGAGTAAAGACTTGCTTGGGCCAAGAAACATGAGCAATGGACATTAGACCGCTGGAAATATCTCCTTTCGTCTGATGAGTCCAAATTTGAGATTTTTGGTTCCAACTGCCGTGTCTTTGTGAGACTCAGAATAGGTGAACGAATGATCTCCACATGTGGTTCCCACCGTGAAGCATAGAGGAGGAGGTGTGATGGTGTGATGGTGTGGCTTTTCTGGTGACACTGTCAGTGATTTGTTTAGAATTCAAGGCACACTTAACCAGCATGGACAGCACAGCATTCTGAAGTGATATGCCACCCGATCTGGTTTGCACTATTGTTTGTTTTTCAGCAGGACAATGACCCAACACACCTCCAGGCTGTGTAAGGGCTATTTGACCAAGAAGGAGAGTGATGAAGTGCTGCATCAGATGACCTGACCTCCATAATCACCCAACCTCAACCCAATTGAGATGGTTTCGGATGAGTTGGACGGCAGAGTGAAGGAAAAGCAGCCAACAAGTGCTCAGCTTATGTGGGAACTCCTTCAAAACTGTTGGAAAAGCATTCCTCATGAAGCTGGTTGACAAAATGTCAAGAGTGTGCAAAGTTGTTGTCAAGGCAAAGGGTGGCTACTTTGAAGAATCTAAAATCTAAAATATATTTTGTTTAACACTTTGTTGGGTACTACATGATCCCATATGTGTTATTTCATAGTTTTGATGTCATCACTATTATTCTTCAATGTAGAAAATAGTAAAAATAAAGAAAAACCCTTGAACGAGTAGGTGTGTCCAAACTTTAGACTGGCACTGTATATGTTCAAATATGTTTACCATTATGCTAGCTAATTTTCCACTGAAGCTCACGCGTAAACAACATGAATCGTTATGTTCTGACACAGAGTAGGAAAGTTCCTTCCTTAAAACTTTATTCCGCAAGCTATTTCTTTATGCATTGCAATATTTTTGAATGATCCAGTGAATATTTATGTTTTATGTGATGAAACTGACAAACAATAGCTATTATGACAAAGCTATACTGTGTATTTGTATGATGGTGTCCTCCACTGCGCTGTGTGGAAGTATATGGAATAGCCTATTGTAGTTAGATCCATGTATAGAGTAGAAATACATGGCTCTGGCTGTAGTTATTAGGTCTAAAAATACGGATGTCATTGCAGGCAATTAGACAAGCTTCTACTTCGACTGGAATGAAAATTCACAAACATATTTCCAATGTCATTTTTAATGGGCTGGATTAGGAATGTTATATAATGAAAACCTCCAAATAAAATATAGGAAATAGCCAACAGCTAACGTGCTGTATCAAAGTACATAAACACAAACATGTATTACAAGTAAATATAAATTGTGCTGATTCACCATCATATTGTAATTACACTGAACAAAAACATAAACGCAACATGTAAAGTGTTGGTCCCATGTTTCATGAGCTGAAATAAAAGATAAGTGAAATATTCCATACACACAAAAAGCTTATTTCTCTCAAACGTTGGGCATAAATTTGTTTACATCCCTGTTAGTGAGCATTTCTTCTTTGCCAGGATAATCCATCCACCTGACAGGTGTGGAATATCAAAAGCTGATTAAACAGCATGATCATTACACAGATGCACCTTGTGCTGTAAACATTAAAAGGCCACTCTAAAATGTGTAGTTTTGTAACACAACATAATCTCAAGTTTTGCGGGAGCGTGCAATTGGTATGCTGACTGGAGGAAAGTCCACCAGAGCTGTTTCCAGAAAGTGTTATGTTAATTTCTCTACCATAAGCCATCTCCAATGTCGTTTTAGAGATTTTGGCAGTACGTCCAACCGGCCTCACAACCGTAGACCACGTATGGTGTTGTGTGGGCGAGCGGTTTGCTAATGTCAACGTTGTAAACAGAGTGCCCCATAGTGGCGGTGGGGTTATGGAAAGGGCAGTCATAAACTATGCCGTAATGAGATCCTGAGGCCCATTGTCGTGCCTTTCATCCGCCGTCATCACCATGTTTCAGTATGATAATGCACGGCCCCATGTCGCAAGGATCTGTACACAATTCCTGGAAGCTGAAAATGTTCCAGTTCCTCCATGGCCTGCATGCTCACCAGACATTGCACCATTGAGCATGTTTGGGATGCTCTGGATCGACGTGTACAACAGCATGTTCCAGTTACCGCCAATATCCAGAAAGTTTTCACAACCATTGAAGAGGAGTGGGACAACATGCTACTGGACACAATCAACAGCCGGATCAACTCTATGCGGAGGAGATGTGTTGCGCTCCATGAGGCAAATGGTGGTCACACCAGACACTGACTGGTTTTCTGATCTTTTTTTAAAGGTATTCGTGACCAACAGATGCATATCTGTATTCCTAGTCATGTGAAATTTAAATTGACTGATTTCCTTTTATGAACTCTAACTCAGTAAAATCTTTGAAATTGTTGCATGTTGCGTTTATATTTTTGTTAAGTATATATACATCCGAAATCTTTAAAAATGCACCCATTTACAATTGTTTTATTATTGCTATCTAAATAAATTATAAATAGCAGCTTTAAAACAATGACACAAAACAGCATTATTAAATGTCAATTAAATGTTATATTCTATGTACTATTGATTCATAGCATGATATATTATTCTAACAGTGTTATTGACTGATGTAACCAACAAACACATTACAAGAAGTCTCTGAAAATAGATGCAGAACCACTTCGATTTAGCCTAATTTCTTGTCCTGCGAGTTTCTCTGGAATCTCCTGTTTCCAGTGAATCTAACAAGCCCTTTTCTCCTCATCCTCATTCTTTTCTTACCACAGACCTGAAAGGGCTCCGTCATTTTATTGCTCACCAGCTTGTCCCCTTCAAGTGTCTCCTCTCCCTCTTTTCTCTCCTTGCCTACCTGGCCCTCCCCTCCCCTCGTCAGATGATGCTTTCCTTCATGGGCTCATACTCACTATACTCATTACTCGTAAGCCCCTCCCCCCCAGCAAAGCTCTCCTCTGTGGTCCACCGGGCCTCGCGGGACAGGCTCTCAAACCTCCTCAGGAACACGACCACAGCAGCCAGCAGCCCCGCCTGCACCGCCACAAACACAAACAAACACACCTGGGAGGCCAGTGCCAAGTCACAGTACCAGTAGTGACAGGACTCCAGCACCTCCTCCTCAGCCAGGTAGACCACCAGCGTCCCTCGCAGGCGGGGAGGGGAACTGCAGGTGATGTTGCTGTGGCTGGTGTAGCTGGCAGGGTGTCGGAGCAGCCAGGCACGCAGGTAGAGCACACCGCAGTCACAGGCCCAGGGGTTTCCATGTAGAGACACGGAGCGGAGGGAGGAGAGGAAGTCCAGAAGGCTGTTTGGGAGCGTGGTCAGCTGGTTGTCATGGAGACGGAGCTCGGTGGTGGCAGGAGGGAAGCGGGAGGGTAAGGAAGAGGTGGTGAGGGCACGGCTGCTGCAGTCTACCTGAGCACCATGACAGGAGCAGTACAGGGGACAGCTTGATGACCCTTGAACCCTCCCTGGTGTCAACAAGATGAGAAGACCCAGTAGTGGGGTCACACATGGCGGAAACCCCCTCATCCTCACTGTCAATGAGAGAGAGAAAGAGAGAGAGAGAGAGAGAGAGAGAGAGAGAGAGAGAGAGAGAAAGAGAGAGAGGATATGTCATACTGAAAAGGGTGGAGGGGAAACAATTACAACTAATGTTTGTGGACGTCTCTGCCATGTGAGGGATGTAGATATCATTTTAGTATGAGAAATTAGTCATTAAAAGAGAACATGTCATTCCAAGCAAGGGAGATAGCCACGCAAAGAAATGCATGTTTCCGGAGAGCGGGTGCCAAAGATGCTAGTTTGAATTCTTGAAAAAAAGTGATGATTAACAACACTGGAATAGTCCCCCTTGTTAAATAAAATGTGAGAAAATAGGGACAGTGAGGATTCACAATTTGGGACAGCTTTGCAGGGTCAGGCAGATCACCCTGCCCATCTCCATGTAGCAGTTAAAGTTGGAGTTAGTGTTAACCTAATATTATAAACATAACTAACATCTAACCATGAACGGAAGAACGAGTTACTACTGTGTAATGTATATTTTGAGGATTTGAAAATGACATCTAACCTTTGAGCTTAATAACAATTCAGGGTAACACTACACTTACACGTGTAATTAGACTGTAACATGTACTGTAGTTAATTGTAATAACTCGTAGTTACACTGTAATAACCACATGTAGCTGGTGGTAATTGCAGTCTGTAATTACAGCGGTGTAACAACAAATGCGTGTTACCATGCCTGTTACAAATGGGCAAGTTTCCACTAAATTCACCAATTTAGTGTTTAGTTTCTTCTCAGCTGCATCTGATTCAGTACTGACTATCGCAAGGTTGTAACCCCCTGTGGACAAAGGCTCTGGGTGTCTGAGACTACAACGGTTGGAGACTCAAAAGACTCGAATTACCTGTCCATGAATGCCCACTCTTCAAAATCTCCACTCAAGGTTGTTGCTAGCACTTTCTCCCAAAAACTGTACCATCTGGGTTAACTTGGTTGAGTTTACAAAAACAGATCAGATATAGGTCAACCTCACTAACTGGGCTCTTCCATACAGGTGTCATCCCTGATTATAAAGAAAGAAAATCTGAACCTCCTTGCCATCCAAGTGAGAGGTTAAACCCACAAGTACACCACAGAGTACATGTAATTACATTGTACTTATGAATGCATTACAAGGTGTTACACAGGATTTAGCTAGTTAAAATGAAGTATATCTTGAGGTGTGCTTACTTGTAATTATTTTGTACCTACAAAATATGTCACCCATTCTGACAATCGACTCATCAGCTTCTGAAAGTGCCATCCAAGTCAGAAAATCAACACAGTAATACACCACAGAGTACATATCTGTAATATCTGCATAAGTACAAGGTTGTCGCTAGTTGTTACACAGGATTTTGCTATTTAAAGTTAAGTGTAACTTTATACTTACCTGTGAGCAAGTTCTATATAATGACTTATTACTCATTACCAAGTGAAAGTACCTTGAAACAAAAGATGAGCTTCTACTTTAGTCAACAATGTAAAATACCTTACATTTCTTTCAAAATAACAAGGATTTTTATTGTTAGATTAATACATTGATTAATTAGATTAAGCAAAAGTATAGGCTTACTCAATAACATAAAAATAACTATTTTAGTGGTGCCTCAAATCTGTTGCCTCTAGTATGGCGAGTAGCCTAGATAGCTAGCTAATTTAGAAAAATGTGATTGTCTGTTTCTTAATTTTTAACATTACAAGTAACAATAGAAATCGACAACTCTGTCTCTGACTGTCTTCATCAGTTTCTTTTTTGTAAGCATTTTCCCATCATGGAGTCTGAAGCCTTGTGGGAATCTGTGGTAGAGAAAAATAATGTATGATAATTTAGCATAGACACTTTACATTACCCGTATTTATCGTCATCATGATTTCTATGGTTTAGGCAAACAGCTAGCTAGACCAAGCTGCTACCTAGCCAGTTGTTCTGTTATCCAGCTAGCAATAACAGTGTTTGTGTTGACACAACTATATAGCTAGTTAACTTTAACATGCTGGGTGTGTATCAAATCAAATCAAACTTTATTTGTCACATGCGCCGAATACAAGTGTAGACATTAGCGTGAAATGGTTACTTACCAGCCCTTAACCAACAGTGCAGTTCAAGAAGAGTTAAGAAAATATTTACCAAATTAACTAAAGTAAAAAATAATAAAAAGTAACACAATAACATAACAATAACGAGGCTATATAAAGGGGGTATTGGGACCGAGTCAGTGTGTGGGGGTACAGGTTAGAGGTCATTTGTACATGTAGATAGGGGTGAAGTGACTATGCATAGATAATAAACAGCGAGTAGCAGCAGTGAACAAAACAATTGTAGGCGGGGTGGCCATTTGATTCGTTGTTCAGCAGTCTTATGGCTTGGGGGTAGAAGCTGTTACGGAGCCTTTTGGTCCAAGACTTGGTGCTCCGGTACCGCTTGCCGTGCGGTAGCAGAGAAAACAGTCTGTGACTTGGGTGACTGAAGTCTGACAATTTTATGGGCTTTCCTCTGACACCTCCTATTATATAGGTCCTGGATTGCAGTAAGCTTGGCCCCAGTGATGTACTGGGCCGTATGCACTACCCTCTGTAGTGCCTTATAGTCAGATGCCGAGCAGTTACCATACCAGGCAGTGATGCAACCGGTCAGGATGCTCTCGATGGTGCAGCTGTAAAACTTTTTGAGGATCTGGGGACCCATGCCAAATCTTTTCAGTCTCCTTAGGAGGAAACGGTTTTGCCATGCCCTCTTCACGACTGTCTTGGTGTGTTTGGACCATTATAAATCGTTGGTGATGTGGACACCAAGAAACTCTCGACCCGCTCCCCTACAGCCCCATTGATGTTAATGGGGGGCAGTTTAGCCTGCCTTTTCCTGTAGTCCATAATCAGCTCCTTTGTCTTGCTGACATTGAGGGAGAGGTTGTTGCCCTGGCACCACACTGCCGGTTCTCTGACCTCCTCCCCATAGGCTTTCTCATCATTGTCGGTGATCAGGCCTATCACTGTTGTGTCGTCAGCAAACGTAATGATGGTGTTGGAGTCGTGTTTGGCCACGCAGTCGTGGGTGAACAGGGAGTACAGGAGGGGAAAGTACATACCCCTGAGGAGCCCCAGTGTTAAGAATCAGCATGGCAGATGTGTTGTTGCCTACCCTTACCACCTGGGGGGCAGCCCGTCAGGAAGTCCAGTATCCAGTTGCAGGGGGAGGTGTTTAGTCCCAGGGTCCTTAGCTTAGTGATGAGATTTGTGGGTACTATGGGGTTGAATGCTGAGCTGTAGTCATTGAACAGCATTCTCACATACTGTAGGTGTTCCTTTTGTCCAGGTGGTAAAGGGCAGTGTGGAGTGCAATTGAGATTGCATCATCTGTGGATCTGTTGGTGCGGTATGCAAATTGGTGTGGGTCTAGGGTATCCGGGAGGCTGCTGTTGATGTGAGCCATGACCAGCCTTTCAAAGCACTTCATGGCTACAGACATGAGTGCTACAGGGGCGGTAATCATTTAGGCAGGTTACCTTCGCTTCCTTGGGCACAGGGACTATGGTGGTCTGCTGGAAACATGTAGGTATTACAAACTCAGTGTGGGTCTGTAATAGGTCTGTAATAGGTTGAAAATGTCAGTGAAGACACTTGCCAGTTGGTCCACGCATGCTTTGAGTACAAGTCCTGGTAATCCATCTGGCCCCGCGGTTTTGTGAATGTTGACCTGTTTAAAGGTCTTGCTCACATTGGCTACCGAGAGCGTTATCACACAGTCATCCAGAACAGCTGGTGCTTTTGTGCAGGTAATACCCTTGGGGTACAGGGAGACCTAAATAACTACCTACTAACTACCCACTATGCTAAATTGAAGTATCAAAAAAGGCTAAACAAATTGCATGGAAAACTTACTTTCTCATTCCTGCGATGACGTTTTTGACCTACAACACTTTCTCAGCAATCGTGTCTGGATTTTGCAAACTGACCTTCTCCGCCTGTTCTTTGCTCACTGTTACATGATGTCAGCGTCAACTCCTGAGGGGAGGTTCGAGGTCTTCTTTATTTCGAGTGTGTTAAGCAGATCTTGACATGACGCCTTAATTCTTGGATAAATAAATAATTGCACCAATGCATCCCATCCAAAAGTGAGAATGTTCCTCAACAGTGAAACCCTTGCAAGGTTACATTATGGTCTTATAACCATTTTAAGTGCATTTATAAACCATTCAGTGGCGACGCAGGCGGAGCTCTGCCCCAAATGTTTTGAAAAAACAAATGGGCTTGCCTGTTTTGCATGTTATTTTACCATTAATATGTGTCACATATCAGTTTGCAAACAATGCAGAAAAAAAATATAATTGAGTTAATAAAGCCGCTTGCAAACATGGTCTCCTTTTTGTTTTCTTGAGTAAGGTAGCTCCAAAATGGAAGTGTTTCAGCCTAGCTCAGTGCTTCTGTGGTAGCGGGGCAAGCCAGTTGAAAATATGGAGTGTTGCGCCGTGATTGGCTCAGTGTTCTGTCACTCATGGGGATACTACGTCACCGCCAAGTCTAATGGTAGATTTAGAAAATGCAATCCCCTTGGGTGCTGCCATAGAGCTATGTTAGAAGTGGCCATCCAAGAAGGCTCAAGGTCACTGGCCACAGATAAAATGACGTCAAATCATATTATATCTACGGTAGCTTTGATTGGACTGATCATACTTTCAAAATCTTAGCTAGCAGTCATGAATGAAGTCGACAATCTACTGGAAAATCCTTTTTAATCCTTGTCATATGAAGATAAATAATTAAGAGAAATTATAGATAAAACGTGTATGTGCTCATCGGCCATTGGACATAAACATGAGACAACAAGTTGGAAATCGCAAATTCAACAATGAGTGGCGAGTCCAAAAAGGTATTGTATGCTGCTGCATAAATTATGTAATATGCCAGGGAGATATGTATACTGTAGCTAAGAAAGTAATACAAAGTATATGTTGTGTAGTAAGCTGTTGGTAGCCCATGTGCCTCACCCTAATAATTTGGTCTATTTTCACCTCTTAATTTTGCCGACTGTTCTGACTTGGTGGTGCACATGTAGCCTGTAACCGGTTTTTGAGAAATGTAATCATAGAATATTGTAAAAGCTTTCATTCTCTGCTTATATGCCCCCTTTATTTATTCCACGGTTCTGACTTGGTGTACAGGGAGAACAATGTAAAAAATGGCCCATGTTCTGAATTCTATCGCTGTACATGTCAAAAGTGCTGAACAAATAGTTATGACTACGTCTGTCCTAGCTCGCTCATTGATGTCTTAATCAAAATTACGGATAGCCTTTTATCCGCTTGACATCCCCTTATTCCATAGTTTGTACATCTCAATTGTCAGTAGAAACCACATTTGTTTAAGCAAGTAAGCCGTATCAGCTATCAGCTATATTTTTTATAAGGCAGAAAATGAGGCTGAATTAACTGTTTCGCTGCCAGACAAGGTTCAGCTGTCGCAGTGTATAGTGCAATTAATGTGTTGTGTTGTGGCTTTGCTGGCATGCATCCCACAAGTCTTTTCTGTTGCCCCACCAACATTTACATGCTAAAATCGCCACTGAAACCGTTATTCAAACAAGCTTATTAGACTTACAATGTAACGTGTCTAAAATTGTTTAATTAGTGCTTAAAGGTATTGACCCATTATTTAACAATTGAAAGTATTTTTTTGACGTGAACCGTTTGTAAACCCGTTTTTGCCATTGGGCCTGGGATTCAGACTCCAGATCTTTATTGGAGAGTTGTCTCAATGAGGTGGTCGGTTTTCAATTGGCTAACACTTATCATGTGGTTTGTGCAGGGTGAAATATGGTGCGTTGAGATGCTATCGGAATCTTTAACATTTGTAACAAGCACGGTAAGAAGCATTCATTGTTACAACCCGGTAATTACAGACTGCAATTGCCACCCGTTTACATGTTATTAAAGTGTAACTATGAATTATTACAATTACAATACTTGTTAGTGTAATTACATATATAATACATATGTAATTACATATGTAATTACATATGTAATTACACTGTAATAAGGACCCTTTAAAATGAAGTGTTACCCAGTTCAGTTATACACCACAGTAGTTCTCTACAACTACCGCTGGAAGAAAAACTTCTCTTTGACAGGTTATTCAGACGTCTGAGACTCCAATCATACACTGAGACAGCCTAATAAAACAGTAAAGTTATGGTCAAGCTGAAAGGTGTAATGAATGGTCTTGTTATGGTTAGGAGATGGTGACTTACCTTTGCGTGTGTTCGTGGCAGGAGTGGTTGGTGAGACTGTGCTACTAAGTCACTCAGAGGCATGAGCGTGTATGAAGTCACAGCTGGCTTGCACTGATAAAGCACCCTGCCACTCACATGCACGCACACACGCCCTTCTGATGGGACACAGGAAGGACATGTCTATTTGATGCCAGCAGCATTTTTATTCCTTATTTACTGACCACAGAGGCTCCTGTCTGGGAGGCCAGATGTAAGTTTCAGGGAGATTTATGTATACAGTTAATACTTCCTTCTCTCTTGGTACAACCCAGGGTAAACTGTCCCTACAGCGGCTCGTAGGGTTCACCATCTCCCACAGTAACTATACTATAGCTGCAGCAAGGCCCTTCCCATCATTCAGCTCCATACAGTCAGTTGAGTTAGTGATAGATCTGACACTGTGGGCCAGAGGGGTAGTGAGGTCCAAGGAGATAAATTGTGGCTCAGTGCTTTATTCAGCTACAGGTGTGTTGTGTCTTTGGCATCATTAAGTTGAAGACTGTTATTTTATCAAATCAATTCTCTGTAATTATTATTACGTGATTAAACTAATGATGTAAATGTAATTAACTAGGAAGTCGGGGCACCCAGGAAAATCTTCAGATTACAAAGTTTTAATTTTCCGAATATAACTCTTCAGATATTTTAATATCTGATCAATTAGTCTTCTAATTAATTAATTATTCTTTACGTCACGTTAGTCTCATTCCAAACGTCGTAAATTGTTGGTTATCTGCACGAACCCAGTCTTTGCTATGAATCATTCATACATCAATTGTCTTAATCGTTTATTTACTAACTAAATAATCACAGAAATGCATAACAAACAAACAGTAGGCATGGTTACAAGGAAATGATAGGGGGTGTGCCCTAGTGGGCTAAACCGGTATGACGGCTTGGTAGACAAAGGGACTGAGAAGTGCGCGAAAGACAAAAGTCACTACACAGTTGATAATTATAATAATTGAAATGCTAATCCTTTGCACATGAACGCTCACTCATTCGGGAATAATTGCAATCAATATTTATATTTACGCTCAGTGTGTTGTCATGATCTCTGTTGGAATCGTCCGTCTTTCTGCTGGAAAGTTCATCTGAACTTCTCTCTCCCATGAAGTCTTTCGTTGTTGGAATGAATACTTCAGAGGCCCATTAAGAAATGTTCTCATAGAATAAATGTTTCGGCGGTTGTCGGTCTTCGCATTCAGTCGACATATATTCTAGCTGCAGACTAGAAATTAGTATGGAAGATTTGCTCTTATTCTGTCGGTATCGATAGTCTCAGAGTTTAACAACCATTACAACCTTAGCTTATACTGAAGGTACTCGAACCTTAGCCCTCTCGGTAATCGAGGTACAGCATGGTCGAAAGTGGGCTTCTCCAGGTGGGGTTTTTATTCGGACTGTGGAAAAGCTTTCCCATGACGCCAGATCGATGTCTGTGCTCATGGGGGCGGGCCAATGACTTAGTGAAACTTTAGAAATACAATTTTAAAATCACATTACACAATTAGTTATCTTTACTCATTTTATACAATAATTAGATGCAAGCCTCAGAACGGAGGCTCCTGTATAAGAGTTATGGTAATGTGGCTGTCCTGACGTCACAATCATAAAACAAAATGGACAGGTCGTAGCTGAATTTTCCACCGACTGTTTCCACATTCTCCAAACATGGATATTGTTCAGTTCTCAAGTTCTGTGATGTATTAGAAGTTCCTTTGTTCTGTGAAACTCTGACTATAATGCCTGGCCATGAGGAGAGAGTCTCCTCTAGAAATGTACAACCCGAGATAACAGAACCTGGGTGTAAGACAGAGAAAGGCACTCGCTATACTCAGAGGGCCACGTCATGACAGTAGGAAGCCTTCTCTCACACAAGCCTGCCTGCATGGGGCCTACAGGATGTCTCAGGGCTGTGTCTCAAATAGTACCCTGTTCCCTGTATTGTGCCATTTAGGCTCCGTGCTTGCCTAAATATTAGTGACCTGTAGATCGTACTAGAAACCATATACTTTATTTAGGAAATAATTCAGCTAAATAAACAAACACATGAATCCAGACGGTTTATTCATCATCATAAACGGGTCACTAGTTCCACCATGGTTTCTGAGCACAAGCACTATAAAAAGCCAAACACCATCCTGAACAACACAGCCAGAGGGCAGCATACACCACACACTATATGCTATATTGGACAAAAGCATATACAGTAGCTGCTCTTAAAAGTTTGCCTATTTTTACAGTCACATAGTGGTACCGAGGCATAGCTCAAAATGCATTTAAGAACAAACACATTGCATCATATGAGAGTGGAAATTAAGCTCTAAGCAGTTATGAGTAACGTCGGCATGCTCGCACATGCACCACTTACCGAACCTACCCTTTCATTAGCTATGTAAGTCAAAAGGGTCTCAATGCACTGTAAGGTAAGCAAATGGCGCTGAAGACATTCTCAATCTGACTTGCAAGCGCCAAGACATTGTTTAAAAAAAAAACGAAAAATAAATAAATAAAAAAAAACGAAAAGGGTCTTCCCAACAAGTTGAAGTAGAGACCAGCAGTAAAAAGGTCATACGTTACATTTGTTTAGATTCTTAGGTAGCCTATTATTAAGCCTGTACCAAAAGCACAAGAAATGCCACTGAAAGGGAAAACAGATTCTCACAGTATCAAAGCAGAATAAGCTCCTCGTAATAGTGTCATACATCTCGAATCACACAGGCACACTCACTCAAAACCAACAGACTCAAACCTTAACATCAGTAATATTGTCGTTTTACAAAATATCTTATGCGTATTCATAACCTGACAGAATATCCCAAAAGTATTCAGCATATTTATAAATTAGATACATTTAACAGGTCATTTAAATAAAATGTTTATATTATGACATATGCTAGGAGGACTGTTCATAATATTAAATGGGGTTCAAAACGGACACCAGGTTCAGTAAAAAACTAAATCCACACCACATTTCTCCTTGCAGGACAGACCAAATAAAAAACAAAAAAAAACAAAATGACCAATGAATGAATGAATATACAGCAACTGTCCCCCCCCCCCCTCCCCATGCTGATTATATCAGTAAATAACATGTTGGTATGTATGGTATTGTTTGCATTTGTTCATCTGAAGTTGTGGATGTAAATCAGTAGCTGGCCAGCAGGTGGGTCTGTAGTCTGGGTCTGCAGGGGGAGGGGCTCACTGGTCCTTCCCATCATGGATCTGCTGCTGCATCTTATTCAGCATATCCTGCATCCTCGCCAACTGCAGAGAAAGAGAGTGAGTGGTCATGCCATTTTTGTCTTTTCGCGCAGGACATCTTTCTATAAACTGGAGACTAGCCTGTTTGGGTGATGTTACCCATAATTACCTCTTCATCTTTCATCTTGATGAGTCTATCGGTCTCCACGTCGGGGGTGGGCAGGGGCAACATGGGAATCGGGCTCTCCATTCGGTTGTCCTGCGTCAGTTTACTGAGGGGAAAACACACAGGGAACATGAATACAGACTCATACACAACGGCATGCAATATAAACAAAACTAAAGAAAAATCTCAACACCAGCAATAAACCAAGCTACTCATTCTTTCTTATGCATTCTCTCTGACCTCTACAGTAATATATATATATATATATACACACACACACACACACACAGCCGTGCACGCAAGCACACACACACACACACCTGGTCATGTCCTGTATACACTGCGCTCTGTAGTTCTCATAGTGCATGTCACAGGTCACGTCTTTGAGGTCGTGCATGTGGGAGCGGATCAATATGTTCCTCAGCTTCACAAAGTCACAGTGAGACTGGTTCTCCACTGAAACACAAAACAGACAAACTGGGTCATATTATACTGACATGATTTGCTAAGATAAAACATTCCTTCTGTTGTATCCACCAGAACTGATGCGCTGTGTAATATTAGGGACATGGATTTTTACTTCACCAAGTGTTCTGAGCAAGAAAACTCCTGAGCCTAATCATAATCAAAAATTGTCATATGTGAGGAAAAGCATGATCTACCATGCAACTTAGTAATATTGTTATGTCACCCACCTTCCACAATGCCCCATGGGTAAAGTCTCCCTCTTACTCTCTGGCCCCTGGCCTCAACCACAGTGTTACTGCCAATCACTGCAAACGGACAGCACTCCTACGCACACACAGGATTTGACATGATAGATTGACAAGGGATGGTTGAGTTTAGTGGTCTCGTTCCACTTGTAGATGTCTTATTGATGTTTAGTCTTCAGGCTCCAGCTGTGTGTCTCACCTTCAGTTCTTTGTCCAGTTGTTTAAACTCCTCGTCCTCATCAGAGTCACACTCTGGGAACTGGTACACCTTAATGCCAAACCTCTCAATCTCATCACGGACCTACACACACACACACACACACTGGGTGAGACATTGCTTGGAGGGGGAGTGCAGAAGCTCTGAGGGAGTTGCTCTTAACAAAACCAAATTAAGATGGCTAACTTCCCAACGTTCCTGCAGCCAACCTTACCGTCATAACACGAGACATGATTCAGCAGTTGCAGTCTGTCTGCTCTGATGGACTCACCCTGTCTTTGAGTTTCTTGATCTCGCTGGGAGTGAGACAGTCAGCCTTGGCGATGAGAGGAACTACGTTCACCTTCTCATGGAGAGCCTTCATAAACTCCACATCTACTGGACGCAGTCTACAAGGGATAGGAGGAAACAACCTGGTCAGTGTGTGTGTGTGTGTGCCATGGAGGAAAAGCGCACACTGACTATGAGTAACAGTGTTTGTGATTAAGTTGTATTGGTGCTGTTTACATAGGATCCTAAAGGTATATCCTCCTCCTGTCATCACACTCAGGATGTTTTATTACGATCTAGTCATCACAGCTATACCGGTCATTAGCCCATCACATTCCTCTGTCTGTGTATGCTTGTTACCCATGTCCAAATGGAGGTATGAAGTAGAGGCAGCAGTGGACTCTGTTGTCCTGGATGTTCTTCCTGTTCAGTCCACTCTCGTCCCTGAAGTACTGCTCAAACTGCTGGTCAATGTAGTCGGTGATGGGCTTCCAGCTACACTCACACACGGCACAATCAGTCAAGGCTTACAGGAACAACATATACAAGATTCATTGCCGCCATTATTCCTATTTTAGGTCAATCTACTAACCCATACAGAAGCCGTACCCCTTTCCTGCAGTCAAAATGACCAAATCACCCTCATGGCTGGAATGTTATTCATTAAAAAAAAATGTAAAGCTGAAAATCGTATGTTTCTATGTCAAATGGTTTCATTGCATTACAGTCTTCTGTGATGTTTATAATTAAACAATAAGGCGATTGGGAGGTTTGGTATATGGCCAGAATATCACGGCTAAGGGCTGTTCTTATCCACGACGCAACACAGAGTGCCTGGATACAGCCCTTAGCTGTGGTATACTGGCCATATACCACAAACCCCCCAGGTGCCTTGTTGCTTTTATAAAACTGGTTACCAACGTAATTAGAGCAGTAAACATTTATATATATAAAAAAAAAAAATGGGGGTCAAGCTGTGGTATACTGTCTGATATTCAATGGCTTTCAGCCAACCAGCATTCAGGGCTCGAACCACACAGTTTATGAAGTGTAATATTGGGATGCAAACTCAAAATGTAATAGATTTTAACTCTATATATGACATGGTACAGGTGTCTTCTTTTTAAGCCCACAACCCATGTGTGTGAGGTGTATACTTTTGTTTCAAAGTAGATTTGTTTAAGACTTCCAATAATCCCCTGTGTGACCCTGATTTAGCCCACTGCAGTAAAAGGTTAAAGAGTCTGTAGGACAGGACATGGCCAGGATTAGTTGAGGACCAGAGAGGTCTCACCATTCATTGTTGTTGACAGCGTCTCCAAAGCCTGGTGTGTCTACAATGGTCAGCTTCAGCTTCACTCCTTTCTCCTCAATGTCCACTGTGTGCTTAATGATCTCTACTGTCTGGTTGATACGCTCTGAGAAAGGGAAGGCGAGAGGTAGGGATGGAGGGAGGGAAGAGAACCTCTGATGAGATGGCATTTTATTTAGCTGTTGTTGACATTTGAAGAAGGTGTGTGTGTGTGTGTGTGTGTGTGTGTGCGCGTTTCTCACCCTCAGCATTGAGAAGTTTCCTGTCCTTGTACAAGTCTGTGAGGAACAGGCTGTTGACCAGAGTAGATTTACCCATACCAGACTCTCCTGTAACATGACAAACATACAGCATTATACAACATGTTTCTAACAGTCAGCAACACACACACACAGCCAACACTAACACGGAGTGAACATTTTTAATTGATTTTTTACCCCTTTTTCTCCCCAAATTTCGTGGTATCCAATCGGTAGTTACGGTCTTGTCTCATCGCTGCAACTCCCGTACGGACTCGGGAGAAGGTTGAGAGCCGTGCGTCCTCCGAAACACGGCCGCAATGCTTCTTGACACAATGCCCACTTAACCCTGAAGCCAGCCGCACCAATGTATCGGAGGAAATACTGTACACCTGGCGACAGTGTCAGCGTGCACTGCGCCCGGCCCACCACAAGAGTCGCTAGTGCGCGATGGGACAAGAACATCCCTGCTGGCCAAACCTCCCCTAACCCGGACGACGCTGGGCCAATTGTGCGCAGCCCCATTGGTCTCCCGGTCGGGGCCGGCTGCGACAGAGCCTGGATTCTAATAACCCAGAATCTTAGTGGCACAGCTAGCAACTGCGATGCAGTGCCTTAGACCACTGCGCAACTCGGGAGGCCAGAGTGAACATTCATGAACACACACTAAGTAATTCATAGCACTGGGTCGTTTTACTTTTTTAAGAAGGCTACAATCAATACTTTCACTGACCGGCGACCATGAGGGTGAAGTCAAATCCCTTTTTCACTGACTTCCTGTGCACCTGGTTAGGGAGGGTAGCAAAACCCACATACTGCTTCTCCTGAGCGAGAGAGAGAGCGAGAAAGAGAGCGAGAAAGAGAGCGAGAAAGAGAGCGAGAAAGAGAGCGAGAAAGAGAGCGAGAAAGATCAATTCAAAGCAACATTCCCAAGAGCTGAATGAGCGCAAAGCTACCATTGAAATTAAAATACAATTGAAATTCAAACTCCACCCACCATGCTACAATTACAGTTTGGAGAAATCCATTGACAATAGGAGGAAGGGAAAGGGGGAAAATGCATTCATAACATTCCATTTTGAAATCTCTAAGACCTGGCGCTGTGCTTTTTCCACACACAGTGAGAGAAAAGTATGACCGATCTATGACTTTGCCACTACACAATGGAGTGCACAGCTGTCTATCTGGCAGCTCTCCCCATCCCCTTCTGACACCATTCACACATCATCCAAAGCTGCTCCTTACTCTGCCCCTACAAAACTGAAGACTCCACACACACACACACACACACACACACACACACACCCCTTGCCAGTCTACCAAGGCCAGAGTCTGGCAGCCAACAGAGGCTGACAGAGGCTGTATTGACCAGACCTGAATGGTCCTTTTTAAACCCAAAACAAACACACATGCCAAAGAAATACTCAGTCAGGGTCTATTATAAGTTGTCATAACTTGTCATATGCATTTCCGACAGCCCCTGGGGCACGGTTTAACTAACCACACATACACAGCATGCGTAGACATGGAATAGAGCCAGGGCTGAAGTCACACACAGAGAACACGGAAATCTACAGCGCTGGATTCATAACCTATGAGGAATCATACAAACTTCTGGTTTACTTCTAGGGTGTGTGTGGGAACACAAATCCCACAGACAGAACAAACAAACTATCCATAAATCTGTCATGAACCCATCAGGACATGACATAAGACAACAGTATGTCCTACACACCTCCATACTAACATGACATGTTAGAGAGAGAGAAAGGTGTTTTTATGAGAGTTAACTGATGTGAGTGTGTGAGACATTGACCCCGCTCTCCCTTCTCTTTCCTCTCCTCCATTTTCTCTCTCCTCAGTGTCCCTCTATCCCCTCTCTCGCCTGTTCCAGATTTTTTACCTTCTGCCTGGAGGTTCTGACTCGAGGGCAAAGCAAGCGTTCCACCAGTTTCTCCTGCAGCATAATAGCATCCATACCAAGCCAACACCACACCAATAGGGGAAATGTTTTCCAACAGAGGACAAAAACAGAGCAACCTCTTCACTCGCAGCCAGAACGCTTCTCTTATGCACCCTCTACTCCTCTGTAATCCTCCGTTCGTCCACACTCGTCTTTCCTGTTATGTCCTTTGTTCCTACTCCTTTGTTCCTACTCCTTCTCTCCTCATCTCCCTTTATTTCAACCCTTTCTCCTCTGCCCCACTGCTCCCTGTTCAGACAGGTAGGGAGGAATACTGACACAGAGAGAGAGCTAATGGGGGGGGGGGGGGGGGGGGTTGACTAGAGGAAATAAAATGGGAGAGAAAGGTAGTAAGAGGTAGCAGTTTAGGGGAGGAAGTGAGGGATGGGGGAGAGAGTGAGGGGCGGGGGGGGGGGGGGGGAAGTGAAGGAATAAAAGACACTCATTCATTCACACCCGTTGTCCCTCCCCCTTTTCAACCGTTAGATAAATAAAGCACTGACTGCTACAGTAACGACCTATAGCAGCCCAGAGCGAGAGAGCGTGAGAGACAGACAGGAGGGCTAAACAATCTAGCCCATATCTGACCATAATAGTGATCATTTGTCAAAGAACAACACAGTGTCCTTTAACAGAGATACAAACCCACTGTGTGGTTCAAGTGTGGACTTGTACGAGTCAGTAATTCGTCACACAGAGCTTAGTGAAGCTAGTAGGGACTCTCAACCCACCCCAGGGATAACACCAGCCAGAGATGAATGATAAAATGAAGAACCTAGCCAACGTCTAGACTGCACATCAGCCATGCACCAAGTCATGTAGTGGTACCAGAGGCCCAACTACTCCAAAAACTGTGAAACAAGACAGGGCGTGGTGAACAATTGTTGCCAGATGTTGGCCTACGGTGTGTGTGGGTGGGCTCAGTGGTGGGTTCAGGACGGGACACAGGTTTCAGGACGAAACATAGCTTTCTGAGCTCCAGTTGTCCTGAAACCTATGATACCCCAGACAGAATGGGCAACATCTACAGAGGATATTCTAACTACTAATCAAGCTCTTGAATAGCTGTATCAGATGTATTAGTGCAGGGTTGGAACGAAAGCCTGAACACACTGTGGATCCCAAGGACCTTTCTTCATGGGACGTCTCCAGAAGATGTAATACCAAGTTATTTCACATGAGGGAGACAGAGCTTTTATTTTAAAAATGTATTTAACCTCTATTTAATTAGGCAAGTCAGTTAAGAACAAATTCTTATTTACAATGACAGCCTACCCCAGCCAAACCCAGACGACACTGGGCCAATTGTGGACCACCCTATGGGACTCCCAATCACAGCCAGATGTGATACAGCCTGGATTCAAACCAGATACTATAGTGATGTCTCTTGCACTGAGATGCAGTGCCTTAGACCGCTGTGCCACTTGGGAGCCCAGCTCAACAGAACAGGGTACAGTACATTATGAAGGCATTGGCAGCAGAAATGTTCTTTACCATATAGCCAGGCTAATGTTTTTTAGGAAGAGATAGGAACACACATCAGATACTAGCAATTGAAGGAAAACTTGACTCTTGAGAGTGAAACAAAAAAGGGGGGATTCATTTGAATAGAACAGAGGTCCTAGAGTGACATCACAATATACTCCTTCAGGCCCCTCCCTCTTTCGCTCAGTGGCCAGCTGTCCCTCTAGTAGGTCACTGCACCTTGAGCTCTCTCACTTAACTTCACACACCGACACAACCTGATGCACGTGCACACACGTAAACATACACACATGGATACAGCTGACATCATCAAAAATAAAGCATCATCATAAAGCACATCCTATGGACAGTGTTTAAGGGAGGCCATGTGGAAGCTACTTTTCAGGGACACAGTCAGGCAGTAATAACCATCTCCAGCCCATCCATTACCTCCTGTGTCCGTCTGTCCTGACCTCTGTGGATGAAATATGATCGGAGAAACCAGTAAGCTGTCTGTCTGCTGCGACTATCACACTGTATGCTTCCCAAATGGCACCCTATTCCATTTATAGAGCACTACTTTTGACCAGGGCCCATTGGGACACAACCACAGATACCTTGGGCTCTGCTAATGTGTTATTAGGGGCTAGTCAGTCAAAACATTCCACAGTGTGAGGTGCTGGGTATTAAACGTTGACAGCCATCGGAGGCCAAGCCCAGTCCTCCTGATGACAGAGTGACACACACACACACACACACACACACAGCTGACCACAACTAGAAGTCAAATATATACAGTCTGACTGCTCAGTGACTTCCTTCCCTTTAGAGAGACACACAGCCTTCGTGCTGGGTCCAGAGGCATGGATCCAGAGATCAGTCAGTCACACAGATGCACTGGTCTACTTGTTGACTGTTGGTCTTTCAGGAAGCTCTTCTGAAAAAGGCCACAGCAGTAAACTACACACCTATTACTGTGGACAAGTACGCAAATACATAAACACACACACACACACCTCCAGAGACAGAAGATGTGGAGAGGATGCATTCTGTGACATAGATATAAAGAGAGGTGACCGTTCCTGAAGACATCTCAGTCCTGCCCAACCATGCATTTACACACAATTAAGTCCGAAAGCAGAAACAAAACTGTGGCAGGGTGTTAGACCAAAGATGCGTACAGAGAAAGAGAAAGGGGGAAAGAGAGCAGAATGGAGGGAGGTAGAGGGGGTGAAGGGGGAAAAGACAGGGAATGACAGTTGAATTTGAAAGATTGAGAGACTGAAGATGAGAATGAGTGTGAGAGAAAGAGGCTCTTTGGACCCCCATCCCCCCATCCGTAATGTTTGTTCTACTTGGAGACGTGAGTCTCTGGGTGCTAGGCTCTTCAGCATGCTAATCTAACAGCGTGTAATTGGCCTGGCAACAATAGGCCTTCTAAAGAACACTTGGCTAGCATAGCGTAGCCTAGCGTTAGCGTCTGTCCATTCAGCAAAACAATAGGCTCTTCCACAGCCTAGCTCCAAATGGACCCGTAGCCCATCCTTGTAAGCACTTCAGTAGATCTCTAAAGACCCATCAGATCACAAGGTGGAACTGTTAGCCACCACATACATTCGGAAAGTATTCATACCACTTGACTTTTTCCACATTGTTAAGTTACAGCCTTATTATAAAATGGATTCAATTGTCCCCCCCTCCCCAATCTACACACACTACCCCATAATGACAAAGCAAAAACATGTTTAGAAAGTTTTGCAAATGTGTAAAAAAAATAATGAAATATCACATTTACATAAGTATTCAGACCCTTTACCCAATACTTTGTTGAAGCACCTTTGCCAGCGATTACAGCCTCAAGTCTTCTTAGGTATGACACTACAAGTTCGGCACACCTATATTTGGTCCCATTCTTCTCCGCAGATCCTCTCAAGCTCTGTCAGGTTGGATGGGGAGCATCGCTGCACAGCTATTTTCAGGTCTCTCCAGAGATGTTCAATCAGGTTCAAGTCGGGCACTGGCTGGGCCACTCAAGGACATTCAGAGACTTGTCACGAAGCCACTCCTGCATTGTCTTGGCTGTGTGCTTAGGGTCGCTGTCCTGTTGGAAGGTGAATCCTTCACCCAAGTCTGGAGGTCCTAAGCGCTCTGGAGCAGGTTATTTTCAAGGAACTCTGTACTTTGCTACGTTCATCTTTCCCTCGATCCTGACGAGTCTCCCAGTCCCTGCCTCTGAAAAACATCCCAACAGCATGATTTCCTCCAGACGTGAAGGCCAAAGAGTTCAATCTAGGTTTCATCAGACCAGATAATCTTTTTTCTCATGATCTGAGAGGCCATTAGGTGCCCTTTGGCAAACTCCAAGTGGGCTGTCATGTGCCTTTTACTGAGGAGTAGCTTCCGTCTGGCCACTACCATAAAGCCCTGATTGGTAGAATTCTGCAGAGATGGTTGTCCTTCTGGAAAGTTCTCCCATCTCCACAGAGGACCTCCGGAACTCTGCCAGAGTGACCATCGGATTCTTGGTAATCTCCCTGACCAGGGCCCTTCTCCCCCAGTTGCTCAGCCAGCTCTAGGAAGAATCTTGGTGCTTCCAAACTTCTTCCATTTAAGAATGACGGAGGCCACTGTTCTTGGGGACCTTCAATGCTGCAGACTTTTTTTTTTGGTACCCTTCCCCAGAACTGTGCCTCGACACAATCATGTCTCGGTTCTCTACGGACAACTCCTTTGACCTCATGGCTTGGTTTTTGCTCTGACGTGCACTGCCAACTGTGGAACCTTATATAGACAGGTGTGTGTGCGCCTTCCCAAATCATGTCCAATCAATTGAATTTCCCATAGGGGAACTCCAATCAAGTTGTAGAAACAGCTCAAGGATGATCAACGGAAACAGGATGCACCTGAGCTCAATTTCGAGTCTCATAGCAAAGGGTCTAAATACTTTTTTTTTTTTTTATACAAATGCAACAAAAAAATCTCAAAAACTGTTCTCTTTGTAATTATGGGGTATTGTGTATAGATTGATGATGAAAAAAATGTAATTTAATCAATTTTAGAGTACAGCTGTAAGGTAACAAAATGTGGATGAAGTCAAGGGGTCTGAATACTTTCTGAATGCACTGTATGATCCTTTCAGATCTACATGAATTGCCGAGGCGGGAATGGGACAGGGGTTTAAAAGTGGGGGAATAGAGGGACACTGCATCAGCCCATTCAGCAGCAAGGAGCTGGTCACCAGGGAGTCCCCCGGGATATAATACAGTGGAAAGTAGAGAGATATTGCGTCACAGGTACTGGGAAATAGACATTCCTGCAGACGAGTGGCAGAAAACAAGTGTTCACACACTGATGACCTTTATTGTGTTTGCCAAGGACAGGTTTAACTGGGCATGCCATAATGACAACACATTTTATTATCAGATAATGTTTGGTAATGTCCTCTAAACGAGGCAGAATCTGTGTTCAGCATTTATCAGCTCAATTTGCACCACCATAGTAAGAAGGTTCCGCTTCCTAATGGTCCATTATATGGCTTTCATTCATCTTACAGTTGTCAGTTAGGCATCTTTCAAAATTCCTCAAGGGAGCTTTTCTTCCCACAGTAGGAGGTAAAGGTAGTCCTCTAATTCTCCTTATCATTAGAACTTAGCTCCCAAATCTCTGATTCCTCGCCTCCTAACATCATCTAATCTCCAAGTTATCGAGGTCACCCAAACTCTTCATTCTTGAAAATGGGTTTGGAATCCTTCTATCTGGGTCAGGCATGGGTTATTTTCAACAGCTTTTTAAATGCCTACCCAAAGGCTGAGACATGGCAAGCTGTACAGGGAGAGAGGGAGACCTGGGGTTAGAGATAAACTTGTTATTCACGTGTGTGGTTGTGAACTCCCTCTCTTAACTCTCACTCTACTGGATCATTGGCATTGCATACATGTTTTCAGCGTGACAATGACATCAGATGCCAGAGAGCAGAAACATTTCAGTTTAGATAAAGAACAAAGACAAAACACACAGAAGACACTCAGGAGAGATGAAAGTTGAGCTACCAGGTCAGGCAATTTACTGTAAACACCCATAAACAGATAGGGGCCTTTTCTATTAAAAGTGCAAGTAAATGTGAATCTAGTGAATCTAGTGGAGGGTGTGGTAGGAAAATACATTTGGAGTGCTGTACAGAGTGCCAGTCGGAACATGGTAATGAATCAAAATAGGCTTGGAATTCCCATGACAACCATGAATGGATGGCCTCGGCTGATAAGTACATTGTGTGATTACTATCCTCCACGATCTTTTCAATCAGAAACTCGGAGGCGTGTGTGTTCATAGGTAGCTAAGTTAATGAGTACATCTTTCCTCACGCCTGATTTAGACCTGAGAAACCATGCGAGTATACGGGGGCCAAGGAGAACTATAGATTCCACAGCATCGTAGATCTGTCATAACTGGGTGTCGTTAAATCTACGCCTAAACACGTCAATCATCCTGAGGAATTGCGGATAGGTTCCTCTCCCAGAGTCTCAGAGTGAGGAAAATGGATAAAATTGTTCCCTAGCAACGTACCAGTACACCAGACTGTGATTGGCAGGCCCAGTTTGGTGAAGCATAAGAGAAAGATGCTTCCAAGAAACAATAATTATCATAGCAGGAGGAAAGAGGAGGGAAGAAAGAGGAGGGCAAAGGGGGATGAAGGGCTTGATTTGAATGTGATTTACCCAGACTATCCTCTGCATCTCCCTCATACACACACCCTGGCCATGACCCCACTCTGAGGGTCTCAGGTGGAGTGGGATGTGCAAAAAACACATTTCCATTTCATACTACACACTTGTACATGGGTGAAACAGGACAAATATAAGCACCCCCTATCCGACCTTTTGACTGACACACACACACAGGTTAGTCCCGCTCACTATCCAAGAAACCACTCCCCCTAAGCACCCGGCCAGGTCAGGCAGAGTGTGTGGGTGTGCTGTGGCAACAGACATGCTACTTGAATATCTCCAACACAGTTTTGCATAGCACAAACAGTATGATAAAATCCACAGCAATATAAAAAAAAAAAGAGAAAAGTTCTTACAGGGAAAAACAATTGAAGAAATTCCTTGGGGGACACGCACCCACGCTGAACATTTCCAAATCCACACACAGGCTATTCCTACTGTATTAACTGCACTGTAGTAATCAAGGTCAAGGTCTTCGAGCGAGGTTCATTCCGCAATGCTGCCCATGTGATTTCACAGGCTTACTGAAAATCTATCTGCAACAAACCCAGTTCACAGCTCAAACAATAAGAATTGTGTCTGCTTGCAGTATGTGTGAACACCAGAAAGATCAGCAAGGACCAGTGGACCTACGGGAGCCATAGCCTCTGAATGACCGTAACACTATACTGTCAACAAGATTAGGATATAGAAGCCTTACAATATGTTTCGCAATTAGCTTTGACTGAGATAGACGTCTGCTAACATTATGCCTTTAGTTACCATTGCTGCATGCTGCCTACTTACAATGTAGCTACACAAGGTTCCAGCAACAACCTTCGAACAGAACAGCATCTAAAGCTTCTGTCATCCTCATCCCCAGAGCAAAGAGAGAGGAGATCGATACACCTGACACTCAGTGTGCTGCTGGTCTCCCACCAAGCTACACCTGAGCTACATACGGACACACACAGGGCTCACTCAAGGAAATCTATAAAATTGCAAGCAACCCCGGGATTACAGAGGGAAAGACCAATAGGCTTTCCAGTAACTATAGGGAGCGGGTCACTTTCACACCCACAACAAGTGGCTTGCCTAGAATGATGCATGGATGCCCGAGGATGAGAGGCGAGCCCTTGGGTACCACTCGCTGCGTATGCATATTGTGTCTGTATGCATAAATGACATCTTAACCTTCTGGCTGTGTGATGCTAACTCTACCCTGTATTGCGGTGGCAAGACAACAACAGTAGTAATCTTTAGGGCATCGGAATGATGATGCAGCTCACGTTTGCTAGGCCAAGGCTTGCTACGTAGGCTATCCAGGCTATATGACGCCATACGAAGCGAATTTGGGGAAAAAAACAGTCTCTAGGCTACCACGCTTGATATGAAATATGATTCTATGTATCGCCTAAAAGCCTAGACCTACATCAAAAGCGTTGAACACAGATAACAATTTTGTACATATTTTTTAATAGAAATAGGAATAAACGTTGTCCTTACCTCAACTGTCTCGTCTGTTGGTCATTGTGGGGGATGAAACACAGGTGGAGAGATGCAGAACGACGCCCATAGAGAATTTAGAAGGCGAGAGAGACCGACAGAGAAAGACAATCATTGAAATGGACCGCGTTATAATTGCCTTTATGCATAATCGTAATTATTATCCTTATGCTTACCCGATTTGATCGGGATACGGCTCTTGTATCGGATGTTGGTCGTCATTTTCGCCGCTCTCCTCCCCTCGGTGTCGCTTCAGAACGGACGGACTGCTCCGTAAACGCACGCGTCCGTTCCTTCTCCGCGCTACCACAGCAGCCAGACAGGTTGTGTGGGAGAGGGTGTTGCAATATCGTGCAGAACCCCGCCCTCATCTATGTGGTACCCAATCGTGGATGGAGAGGTTTCCTATGATCTTACTTGTCCATATCATTAATATTGTATGCAGCTTCCATAATTAATGCTGTTCAAACTTCTCACTCATATGTTTGAAATCTTAATTTTTCAACATCTAGACGTGCACCAAGTATAAGGGAATAAGACTGTGGCATGCTTCCTATCCATGCATCATTCTGTGATATCAGCTTGTCACCATTTAGCAACACTGCTACACCAACCTCCACAGCAGCTTCTTATCTAGTGTTTTCAATTTGATAGAGGTCTAGAAGACTTAACAACTAGAAACCTTCGTCTCCATTCAATCCCATTGCCTTTGTTTTTCTACATGGCCACTCAAATGCACATCATCATACCTATGACCTGTAAACAAAGCACTCTGACAACAAGTGTGTTTCTATGGAAACTGTATTTCTGAAAATGGAGTACAAAAGTTGAGACTACTAACGTTTCAAGCACAGTTATGTTAATTACGGTGTTTCCCAAATTAAGTCCTAGGGACCTTAAGGAGTACACGTTTTGTTTTTCCCCCCTAGCATTACACAGCTGATTCAAATAATTAAAGCTTGATGAGTTGATTATTTGAATCAGCTGTGTAGTGCTTGGGCAAACAACTAAATATGCACCTCTTGGGGTCCCCAGGACCGAGTTTGGGAAACGCTGGGTTAATGCCTCCAGGGTTCAAAGGTACAAATCTGTTGATCAACTAGGCAGAAAGAAACAAGTTACATAGACAA
The DNA here is from genome assembly GCF_045791955.1 of Oncorhynchus clarkii lewisi. Taxonomy (NCBI): domain Eukaryota; kingdom Metazoa; phylum Chordata; class Actinopteri; order Salmoniformes; family Salmonidae; genus Oncorhynchus; species Oncorhynchus clarkii. The sequence goes on from NC_092152.1 coordinate 33,479,612, forward strand.
TGACACACTGACTGACGATAACGCTCTTAAACACGAAGGACACATTGAAAGGCGTTAGTGTGTTCACTGTATAACAGTCTGCAGCCTAGAGTGGGCTGGCAGACATGGTGAATCAGAATATAGTTGGGAATTCAGAAAATGGAATTGTGTTCAATACTGTAAGTTGCATGGAGCTAGCCAATATCAGAAGATGTCAGTATGTTTGTGCATACAGTAAATCATTGTGATAAAATGAAGACCCCCTTTAGGAAAACCCAAAAGAACATGACCAAATAAACAAAAACACACATCTATACTAAGACTGCTCATAATATAATGTAACTATTAAAGACAAAGGGTGATGTAAGGTTTTGTAGTGCAAGTCTTAGGCGATAAAAAAAAAGTATATTAACCAACACACGGTTGTGCATGGTTTGAAAACACTTGAATTAACATGATCACTTAACAAGCATTATCAGTTGCATCTTGAATGCACCAACATTTATTCTAGAGTCTAGACAGTACGTCCACCCACATGATACATACATATTTTAGCTATCAAGTCACTTCAGAGCATTCTTCAAACACGAGGGCAAATATTCTCTGTATAATGACGACACAACCAACAGCCTTCTGCTGTTGATACTTGACTTATAAGATTACATGGTGAGGAATTCAGCTCAGTAAAACCTTGTCTGAGGAGACTGACCCAGAGAGACCAAGGCAAACCGTCTCCATGATGGGAGGAGCTATAGGAAAACAGACTCATTGTAATGGCTGGAATGGAATAAATGGAACATTATCAAACACATGGAAACCACATTTGACTTCATTCCATTTATTTCATTCCTCCATTCCAGCCATTACAATGAGCCCGTCCCCCTATAGTTCCTTCCACCAGCCTGCACTGGTCTCCATCCAATACAACAGAGGCACAGACAAAGTTAAGTTGCATAAATCTTTCATAATATAGAGCAAAAGTGATACAGTTTAAAATAAAATGTGAGACTGTGGGATACTTCCACACAAGCCTGTATTACCCTTATATATTATTACCCTTATAGTTATTTTCCATGTGTTGTGCTGTTGAAGAGACTACAGCGCCACCTTAGGGACACTATTATTACTACACCTACAGCATGGACTGAGTCCTCAGCTGTGCTCCAAATGTGAAAGCAAAGACAGGTTGCAAATGGTAAAAACACAATATCCAGCTCTCAACAAACCTTCCTTTAAAGGGGCAATCAGCAGTTGCTACCGTCATTTTTGGATTTACAAATTAATGATATGTACCTATTGATTCTTGAAGAATATAACTTACAAAAGCCTCATGAGCAAAGCACAACTGTCCTACCCAAACAGAAACCAAAATATAATATTTTTGACTCCAATGTTTGTAAACAAAGTAAATGTAAACAAACACTGTATAGCCTAAAAACATGGTTAAAACTATCTTTTTGATATAATGGATGGTCAGTCCTTGCATCCATAACTCTGTCTTTGAATTTGAGTGGTCACATTTCTCCAGTCCTTCCCCCCAGCTTTTAACCGTAACAACAGTGGGGTGAGAGCTTTGCTATTGTTTCAACTGCTGATAGCCACTTTAAGTTACTCAAAACATTCCCCAAACATTCTGTAAACACTGAAGTCTTATTGTTGTCTAACCAATGAGATATTAGTACTGTTGGCAATGCAAGATCTACATTGTACATGAGACAGAATACTAGTGCTGATGAAAACACACGGACATCATCTTTAGTCACCTATTGGGAGAACATGGAATTTCTGTCTTTACAGTATGCCTTAACATTATATCATAACCCATATCATAACATTACACAATAAAGGATAACACTCCAGACAAACATACCTTAGTATGAAACGTGTTACAACGTGAGTAACAGTTCCCAAAACAATACTGAGACTTGCAGATCAGTGGATCTCAGTACCATGGTAAAATAGAGGCCAAATTGAAGATTTTATAATTACATTTATGTTAGAGAGGGGAACATCCAATTGGGTGGTTGATTGCTTTATTGATTGACTGACACACTGAGAGATAGGGAGTGATGTGTGTGTCCAGCAGAACGTCCATGATGGAGATGCAGACGCACAGTGGGGTTGAGGGGTGTGGGGCTCCTCTCATCTCTTCCCCAACTCCCTCTTTCAATCCCTCTATTTTCACTCGTCTCCCTTCATCTTCATCTGCGCCTGCATCTGGGAAATCATCTGCTGCATACGCCTCAGCTACAGAGAGAAGAGAAGGAAACAGACAGTTGAGTAAAACAAATACCAGAGACTATCAGTCATTCCAAACACGACAAATTGTATCCATTGTAAAAAGATAATACAATGAGCCACGTAACTTTTTGAGAGCCTTAATGTAAAAACATTTTTTTTACACAATAGAAAATATATCCATCTAGTGGTTGTGGATAAGACTTCAAGTGGAACATTTGACTTCACTCAAATCGGGGTAAAATGGACTCCAACTCATTTTCACAGTTGGGTAGGGGCGTGTGACTGAATAATAGATTTACTTTCATATTTAAATCTACATCAAACCAGGTTTGTACTCTATAGAACGCTGTGTGTTGCAAACTGAAGAAATGCGATCAAACGTAACACTTTGCTAAACTGATCTGGTATCCCAAGCTGCTTTTCTACAGGAATGTGGGTCTGTGACTCTGCTTATAGGGTTACATCCCTAATTTGGTACTAGTGTTAACACCACTACAAGTGCAAACATTTTAAGGGTCTTCAGAATTCAACAAACAATGTGCCAATCTCTAAAGAATATTTAGCTGTTTGACTGAAAACCTCTTAACATCAGTTATTGAACATAAACCTTGAACACATAGTGTAGCTTCTTGCTAGCTGAATACCAGTGCTCTCAGAACCATGTTGTGGAGTTGATAACATTATTTGAAGGTGCTGAATGGGTGAGATGAGAATCTGTTCCATTTGGGGTTAGGGTATCATGTGGACATTGTGTTTAAAACAGAGCCACTACCGTTTATGCATTCAGATGTATTCAGATTGTTTTTATGCACATTACTAACAGATGTATTTCACTTGATTGTGATTTAGACTGAACTTTACTTTATGGTGACCCCCCCCCTTGCGGTGATTTGTCTCTTACATTATCCTATTTTAAACTTACAATTCGACAGAACAAACAACCCCAAATGAGTTTGTGTCCTGTGCTGGGTTTACTTTTGCCAGGCTACATATACAGTTGAAGTCAGAAGTTTACATACACTTAGGTTGGAGTCATTAAAACTCGTTTTTCAACCACTCCACAATTTCTTGTTAACAAACTATAGTTTTGGCAAGTTGGTTAGGACATATACTTTGTGCATGACACAAGTCATTTTTCCAATAATTGTTTACAGACAGATTATTTCACTTATAATTCACTGTATCGCAAGTTGACTGTGCCTTTAAGCAGCTTGGAAAATTCCAGAAAATTATGTCATGGCTTCAGAAGCTTCTGATAGGCTAATTCACATCATTTGAATCAATTGGAGGTTTACCTGTGGATGTATTTCAAGGCCTACCTTCAAACCCAGTGCCTCTTTGTTTGACATCATGGCAAAATCAAAAGAAATCAGGCAAGACCTCAGAATTTTTTTTAAAGACCTCCACAAGTCTGGTTCATCCTTGGGAGCAATTTCCAAACGCCTGAAGGTACCACGTTCATCTGTACAAACAATAGTACTCAAGTATAAACACCATGGGACCACACAGCCGTCATACCGCTCAGGAAGGAGACGTGTTCTGTCTCCTAGAGATGAACTTACTTTGGTGCGAAAAGTGCAAATCAATCCCAGAACAACAACAAAGGACCTTGTGAAGATGCTGGAGGAAACAGGTGTATCTATATCCACAGTAAAATGAGTCCTACATCGACATAACCTGAAAGGCCGCTCAGCAAGGAAGAAGCCACTGCTCCAAAACCACCATAAAAAAGCCAGACTACGATTTGCAGCTGCAGATGGGGACAAAGATTGTACTTTTTGGAGAAATGTCCTCTGGTCTGATGAAACAAAAATAGAACTGTTTGGCCATAATGACCATCGTTATGTTTGGAGGAAAAAGGGGGAGGCTTGCAAGCCGAAGAACACCATCCCAACCGTGAAGCACGGGGATGGCAGCATCATGTTGTGGGGGTGCTTTGCTGCAGGAGGGACTGGTGCACTTCACAAAATAGATGGCGTCATGAGGAAGGACAATTATGTGCATATAGTAAAGCAACATTTCAAGACATCAGTCAGGAAGTTAAAGCTTGGTCGCAAATGGGTCTTCCAAATGGACAATAACCCGGACGATTACCACATGGAAGAAGTGATAAGCAAGTAAGGTCCAAAAACAGATTTTTACCAAGTCAAATGAATGTATTGTGTTAAAGTTTTCATGATGCTTGTATCTAAACCAAAGTAGATAATTTAACGATTGTTCTATACATCAGTTGGGGTCTCTATAATCTTCAATATGAGGTCATAAACCTAGCATGAAAGTGCATCCTTGTAGCTGTGTGTGCTACTATAGTCAAAATGTTTGCCTTGGGGTAAATTGAGCAAATTGAAGGGCATAATACATGGCATTATCTCTGGGATATGAAGTAAAAACAGGACCTGTGTTTAAAAAAGTACAAAGTGTTAGGTGTTAAGCCTGTTTAAAATATGCTTAAAATGGTTCAAAGACAAAAAAGCGATTGTGATTGTGTTGAATTCTATTTGTAAATTAAGATAGACATGGTTTTAAAAAGGTAGAGGTAATATTTTATTCAATACATTTGTAGGCGGCTTAACGTACCCTGTCCCGTGGCTCAACTTACCCCATTAATTTATTACCTAGGACCTGGTTAACACTATGAGAGCATCCTAGGACCTAGTTAACCCTATGAGAGTATCCTAGGACCTAGACAACCCTATGAGAGCATCCTAGGACCTAGTTAACCCTATGAGAGCATCCTAGGACCTATTTAACCCTATGAGAGCATCCTAGGACCTAGTTAACCCTATGAGAGCATCCTAGGACCTAGTTAACCCTATGAGAGCATCCTAGGACCTAGTTAACCCTATGAGAGCATCCTAGGACCTAGTTAACCCTATGAGAGCATCCTAGGACCTATTTAACCCTATGAGAGCATCCTAGGACCTAGTTAACCCTATGAGAGCATCCTAGGACCTAGTTAACCCTATGAGAGCATCCAGTGCTGCAGTAGCTACTCACCTCAGCCTCCTTCTGCAGGAGAATCTGGTCTTTGTCCATCATATCCTCCTCCACAGCTCTGTAGGGAACGTTTAAGGGAACATATTAACTACTGTAATATGTTAGAGTAGTATCAGCCCAGACAGAGTGTGTGTGAGAGAGAGAAACACTGCAGATAGGAGACTGACCTGCCAGGTCTCTTCAGTCTCTCTGAACGGAAGTTCTCGTAGTGCAGGTCCTGAGTGACCTCCTGGAGGTCCTGCATGTGGGTGCTGGAAACACACACAACAATCACACATTTCAATATCACAATTTGGCTTGTGCAAACCCCCATAAAACCCACTAGACTAGACTACTACACTGTGCAACAGATGGACAGACTTGAAGTTCTCTGTTCAACCACTAAGTGGCAGTATAGTAATACATATCCAACATAAGTAAGAGCATGCATAGATGATTTTTACATTTACTCTAAATCAGGGAGGGGTACGCCAAATAAAAATGTGATTCACATTTTTTTTCTTCCACATTTTCAAACATTTACATTTTCCAACAGGGCTATACATTTGGGTGAGGTTTTTTTCTCGCCCGAGTAGCCTCGTTTTACAGTACTACACCTGCACCTGTCGACAACACAAGTTGTTCTACTTTCACGAGTACATCCAATGCTAGCATCAGTAATTCTACATTTGTTGTTAGCCCAGCTAGCATGGACACTGACAGTTGTGAATCTGATGCAGCCGAAGAGCTACTGCCTCCTTACCCGGGAAAGCACCGAACAACAGACAGGGATGTTAGACCATCGAAGAGGCACAAATAAGATGAGAGCTACATTGATTTGGGTTTCATTTATATTGGGAGTAGTGCCTTCCCTCAGCCACAGTGTGATGTATGTGCAAAAGTACTGCCTCACAACTCGATGAAACCTTCACTGTTGCGCAGACATTTAAAAACAAAACATGCCAATTTGAAAAATAAGCCACAGGACTTTTTTGAGCAAGAATTAATACGGCTTTCAAGTAGTAAGACATGTACAAAAGCAACAGATGTATATGATGTATACATCTGTATATGATATGATGGTACCGAGTGGCTAGGACAGGCAAGCCCCATACTATTGTGGAGGACTTAATTCTTCCTGCTGCCATGGATATGGCTGGAACAATGTTGGGGGAAAAGGCCAAGAAACCTATACAGAAAATGTCATCAAACAACACTGTTTCACGACGTATCAGTGACATGGCAGGAGATGTTTCGAAAACAATTACTGCCTCGCATACAAACCAGTGAATTCTATGCGTTACAGCTAGATGAGTCAACAGACAGTGTGTGCAAAAGGCATGAAGAGGTAGGCAATAAATAGGCCATAGGAGTGAACAATTACAATTTAGCAGATTAACACTGGAGTGATAAATGATCAGGTGAACATGGTAGAGATACTGGTGTGCAAAAGAGCAGAAAAGTAAATAAAATAAAAACAGTATGGGGATGAGGTAGGTAAATTGTGTGGGCTATTTACAGATGGACTATGTACAGCTGCAGCAATCGGTTAGCTGCTCAGATAGCAGATGTTTAAAGTTGGTGAGGGGGAGAAAAGACTCCAACTTCAGAGATTTTTGCAATTCGTTCCAGTCGCAGGCAGAAGAGAACTGGAAGGAAAGGTGGCCAAAAGAGGTTTTGGCTTTAGGGATGATCAGTGAGATACACCTGCTGGAGCGCGTGCTACGGGTGGGTATTGCCATCGTGACCAGTGAACTGAGATAAGGCGGAGCGTTACCTAGCATAGACTTGTAGATGACCTGGAGCCAGTGGGTCTGGCGACGATCATGTAGCGAGGGCCAGCCGACTAGAGCATACAGGTCGCAGTGGTGGGTGGTATAAGGTGCTTTAGTAACAAAACGGAGGGCACTGTGATAGACTGCATCCAGTTTGCTGAGTAGAGTATTGGAAGCTATTTTGTAGATGACATCGCCGAAGTCGAGGATCGGTAGGATAGTCAGTTTTACTAGGGTAAGTTTTGCGGCGTGAGTGAAGGAGGCTTTGTTGCGAAATAGAAAGACGATTCTAGATTTGATTTTGGATTGGAGATGTTTGATATGAGTCTGGAAGGAGAGTTTGCAGTCTAGCCAGACACCTAGGTACTTATAGATGTCCACATATTCTAGGTCGGAACCATCCAGGGTGGTGATGCTAGTCGGGCGTGTGGGTGCAGGCAGCGAACGGTTGAAAAGCGTGCATTTGGTTTTACTAGCGTTTAAGAGCAGTTGGAGGCCACGGAAGGAGTGTTGTATGGCATTGAAGCTCGTTTGGAGGTTAGAGGTCCAAGGAAGGGCCAGAAGTATACAGAATGGTGTCGTCTGCGTAGAGGTGGATCAGGGAATCGCCCGCAGCAAGAGCAACATCATTGATATATACAGAGAAAAGAGTCGGCCCGAGAATTGAACCCTGGGGGGTCAATTAAGGAAAACTTCTTCTGGAAACCAGGAGAGGATATTTTTAAAGTACTGGACAGCTTTGTGACATCAAATGGACTTTGGTGGTCAAGATGTGTTAGTAGCTGTACTGATGGAGCAAAAGCCAGTGGAGTGGTAACGCGCGCGCAAGCAGTTACTCCCGATGCCACTTGGGTACACAGCAGAATTCACCGAGAGGCTCTTGCTGCCAAGGGAATGCCTGACAGCTTGAAAGATGTTTCGGACACTACAGTGAAAATGGTTCACCTTGTTAAAACAAGGCCCCTGAACTCTTGTGTATTTTCTGCACTATGCAATGATATGGGCAGCGACTATGTAATGCTTTTACAACATACAGAAAAGTCTGCTGGTTATCAAAGGGCAAAGTTTTGACAGGAGCTTAAAGTTTTCTTTACTGACCATAATTTTCACTTGTCTGACCGCTTGCATGATGACGTGTTTCTCACACTACTGGCCTATCTGGGTGATGCTTTTTCTCGCCTGAATGATCTGAATCTAGGATTACAGGGACTCACCACAACTATATTCAATGTACGGGACAAAATTGAGGCTATGATTAAGAAGTTGGCGCTCTTCTCTGTCTGCATTAACAAGTACAACACACAGGTCTTTCCATCATTGTATGATTTGTATGCAAATTAACTCAAACTTACAGACAATGTCAAATGTGATATAGCAAAGCACCGGAGTGAGTTAGGTGCGCAATTACGCAGGTACATTTCCGAAATGGATGACACAAACAACTGGATTTGTTATCCCATTCATGCCCTGCCTCCAGTCCATTTACCGATATCTGAACAAGAGAGCCTCATCGAAATTGCAAGAAGCGGTTCTGTGAAAATTTAATTTAATCAGAAGCCACTGCCAGATTTCTGGATTGGGCTGCGCTCAGAGTACCCTGCTTTGGCAAATTGCACTGTTAAGACACTGATGCCCTTTACAACCACGTACCTATGTGAGAGTGGATTCTCGGCCCTCACTAGCATGAAAACTAAATACAGGCACAGACAATAAGGTTTTATATGTAAGATGGTTAAATAAAGAGCAAAATTATTGATTATTATATTATTATTTGTGCCCTGATCCTATAAGACCTCTTAGTCATTTCCCAAGAGACGTGTTGTAACAAAAACTCAAACTCATTTGTATGTTTAATAAATGTATTGTATAGTGTGTGTGGCAGGCTTACAATGATGGCAAAAAACAACATTTGAGAGTTCGCTGACCCTAGTGCTAGAGGGGGTACGCAGCTGGAGGTTGAATGTTTGAAGGGGTACGCATTGCATTGTCATGGTGACTTACACAAGCATGGTGCGTAGTTTGAGGAAGTCGTTGTGCTCGGGGTTCTCCACCTCTACGACCCCCCAGGGGTAGAGACGGCCTCTGATCTTCTTTCCTTTCACCTCAATCAGCTGGTTTGAACCAATCACAGAAAACGGAATGCTCGCCTGAGAGAGGGAGACAGGGGGCGAAGTAGAGAGACATGGATGCGAGGGCAAGGAAAACAAGGGGATAGAAAGAGGATACAGAGTGGGAGGAGTGTGAAAACAGAGGGATGCAGAGATAGAGGGATCAGGGAAGGAGAGAGAGGTGGAGAAGAGAATAGGAGAATGATGGTTATTGAAGATGAGTGGAATCTACTAGAGCAGGGGTGTCCAACTCATTCCATGGAGGGCCTAGTGTCTGCTGCTTTTAGTTTTTTCCTTTCAATTAAGACCTCGATAACCAGGTTCTTTGCTAATCAGTGACCTTAATTCATCAATCAAGTACAAGGGAGGAGCAAAAACCCACAGACACTCTGTACGTACCAGAGTAAGTAAAAATGACCGGATCATTTACGTTTAACATAAAGCCCATTCAAAAGATCAACGGGTCAGTTTCAATAGTATGATTCTCACCCATTCTAAAACCCAGTGGTTAAGAGAAAAATGACATAAGTGGTTCTACGTCACTCCCAGTCTCATTCAGTAATGGTGTTTCTCCCTGAGTTTCTTTCTCTTTCTTAGTTGGTGTTAGTATTTTTACGTCCCAAATGTCACCCTATTCCCTTTATAGTGCACTACTTTCTTTTGACTAGGGCCCTTAGAACTCTGGTCAAAAGTAGTGCATTATATAGGGAGTAGTGTGCCATTTGGGACGCAGACTTTCTGTGTGTGTCGTACCTTCAGTATTCGTGTCTGTTCCTTGAACTCCTCATCCTCATCTGAGTCAGCGTCTGGCAGTTGGTAGATCCTGATGCCATGCTCTGCAATCTCATCTAGGATCTACCAATACAGAAACACACAGGATCAATGAAAGTCTTAACCTTATGACCTCTCATATTTCCTCAGGTCAATCCCCATCCGCTTCCCAGAGGAATAACTTGTCCCTAGGCGTTGATCTAAGGTCAGTGTTGCAATCTGTGCCTAAGGGAAACCTGTACCCGGAGGCCGGAGCCGCTCCCCCCAGCCCAGCAGCAATCCCTCTCATCTGAACCTTGCAGTTTTGGATGGCTGTCATGTTGGGCTGAGAGACAATCAATCCCACAGTAGGACATGAACATGCTCCCTCTGCAACATAATGAGACTGTCACTGCTGTCTGTTAGTCAGGCCTCTCCTCCCTCTGTTCTCGCTCTCCTCTCTTCTGTGTCACTGTTTCAGACATGGCCCAGCCTCCATGACAGGAGTGGGATTCTGGACATGCCATTTCTCTCTCCCTCTTGTTACTTCTAGTTTCACCCACTTACCCCAGAGGAGCAGTGTCTAACAGTCATAAGAAAACTTATCCCCTCTCCTTTGTTCAACCCCCAGCGGTGAAGCAACAACACAAAGGCCTTTCTTCACCAGTATCTAGGGGACAGATGGAAATGTTTATTCTTTTATAAATCAAAAGGTGTATTTTTCTCTGTTTTCTCAAGATTGAATTAGCAATGCATGAGTGTTGCATAAAGTGTTGTTTTCCTGACATTTTTGGGGACTTTCATGTAATCTATAAAGGACAGTATGGGGAGAGGCAGGAGTCCAGGATGTGAGAGCACATTTTTCCTATAGAGCAGGCCACTGTTCCAGCTCCTGTTATGGCTGTGGGTTGTTTTCTCAGCACGCTCAGAGCAGAGTGTGTGTGATCGGGTCTGTGTGGGGAGTGGAGGGTATTGTTAAGGACCACATCTGAAAGCAAACAGACTTACGGGACCCGGAGGAGAGCGTGGCACAGGACCAGACCCTCTCCCCATCGCACACACATGCAAGTTCCCACACAGAACAGACAAGTATCAGTTTGGTGGGATAGGACTGGGAGTTGAGGAACATGACACAGAGGGGGAAAAAAAAGGATTAGACAACAGCAAGAAAAAAGTAACAAACAAAACTGGTTATGTAAATCCACAGCTATGAGGAAAAGGAAGAAATATGCAGAAAAACATGTTTTTGAATGTATCAGAGACAGAAGGGATACAGAAGTAGCATCCTTCACAACCACAGATACGACAAACAATACACTCAACAACTAACTATCATAACACAAGGATGAGAAGCGATAACAGTGGGAGAATCACCTAAAAACAGAATGTTAAGTCATGGAATCCAACCACTCAATAGGTGTTTGGACATGTTTCCCAACCTGCTTAACCTAATAACTATTTACCTGGAATTTACACTACCATCTAATTACAGCAGCCTGACTTAACCAACCACACCTGTAATCACTAGCTTCAGCAGTGATAGGTGTTCATACCACTGCCTGGTCTAAATCTGTCTAAATTAGACAAATAGAACACACACAACCGATGCCATGTCAATTCTAGTTTTTTATCCTATTTATATATCTTAACACATTAAAGCAGGGATCATCAACTAGATTTTTCTTGAGCAGATTGTCAGGGGTCCGGAACATAATTACAAGTCATTTGTAGACGCAAAATGACTGCAAGAAGCCCAAACAGAAATAACATTTGACTAAAACATAGCCATTTCAAACCTTGCTTACATTTGTATACGATCACAAACTGAGTGTATAAAACATTAGGAACACCTGCTCTTTCCATGACAGACTGGCCAGGTGAAAGCTATGATCCCTTATTGATGTCACCTGTTAAATCCACTTCAATCAGTGTAGATGAAGGGAAGGAGAGGTTAAAGAAGGAGTTTTAAACCTTGAGACAGTTGAGCTATGGAGTGTGTATGTGTGTCATTCAGAGGGTGAATGGGCAAGACAACAGATTGAAGTGCCTTTGAACGGGGTATGGTGGTATGTGTCAGGCGCACCGGTTTGTCAGGCGCACCGGTTTGAGTGTGTCAAGAACTGCAACGCTGCTGGGTTTTTCATGCTCAACAGTTTCCGGCGTGTATCAAGAAAGGTCCACCACCCAAAGGACATCCAGCCAACTTGACAACTGTGAGAAGCATTGGAGTCAACATGGGCCAGCAACCCTTTGGAATGCTTTCAAGTCCCTGCCCTGACAAATTCAGGCAGTTCTGAGGGCAAAAGGGGGTGCAACTCAATATTAGGAAGGTGTTCCTCATGTTTTGTCTATCTCTCTCTATTATGTGTGGGAATACTTTGGAACATATTTCCTCAAATAAAATCACTTGGAGCTGATTTGCTGGTGTTTTTACAGTCTTTCATGTCCAACAATAAAAATGTATATATGTAACAGTGTCTTCAAAAGCATTCATACCCCTTCACTTATTCCACATTTTGTTGTATTACAGCCTGAATTCAAAATTGATTCAATATTTTCTCATCCATCTACACACAGTACCCCATAATGACAAAGTGAAAACATATTTTTAGAAATTGTAGCAAATGTATTGAAAATGAAATACAAAAAGATCTGATTTACATAAGTATTCACACCCCTGAGTCAATACATGTTAGAATCACATTTGGCACCCAGAATCACAGTCTTTCTGGGTAAGTCTCTAAGAGCTTTGCACACCTGGATTGTACATTTTTTTTTTTTTTTTATGTTCCAAGCTCTGCCAAGTTGGTTGTTGATCATTGCTATTTTCAGCCATTTTCAAGTCTTGCCATAGATTTTCAAGCCGATATAAGTCAAAACTGTAATTAGGCCACTCAGGAACAATCAATGTTATCTTGGTAACAACTCCAGTGTATATCTGGCCTTTTGATTTAGGTTATTGTCCTGCTGAAAGGTGAATTTGAAAACAGACTGAACCAGGTTTTCCTCTAGGATCTTGCCTGTTGTTAGCTCCATTTCCATTTATCGCAATAAACTCCCTGGTCCTTGCCAATGACACGCATACACATAACATGATGCAGCCACCACCATGCTTGAAAACATGAAGAGTGGTACTCAGGGACACATTGTGTTGGATTTGCCCCAAATGTAACACTTTGTATTCAGTACATTTCTGCCACATTTTTTGCAGATGTACTTATTTCCTTTCTTAGTGTCTTATTGCAAACAGGATGCATGTTTTGGAATATTTGTATTCTGTACAGCCTTCCTTCTTTTCATTTAGGCTAGTATTGTGGTGTAACTACAATATTGTTGATCCATCCTCAGTTTTCTCCCATAACAGCCATTAAACTCTTAACAGTTTTAAGGTCACCATTGGCCTAATGGTGAAATCCCTGAGCGGTTTCCTTGCTCCCCGGCAACTGAGTTAGGAAGGACGCTGTATCTTTGTAGTGACTGGGTGTATTGATATACCATTCTCAACGGGATATTCAATGTCTGCTTTTTTTTTACTCATCTAGCAAATCGGTGCCCTTCTCTGCAAAGCATTGGAAAACCTACCTGGTCTTTGTGGTTGAATCTGTGTATGAAATTCATTGCTTGTCTGAGGGACCTTACAGATAATTGTATACGTGGGGTACAGATAGTGATAAAAAAAATAATGTTAAACACTATTATTGCACACAGTCAGTCCATGCAACTTATTATGTGACCTGTTTAGCAAATTTGTACTCCTGAAGTTATTAAGGCTTGTCATAACAACGGGATTGAATACTTCTTTACTAAAGACATTTCAGCTTTTCATTTTTAATTCATTTATAAAAATCCCTAAAAACATATTTCCACTTTGACATTATGGGATATTGTGTGTAGGCCAGAGACACAACATCTTGACCATGCTCTTACACCAGCCTCTTTCCTTACTGTCCAGCTAGCCTGCTGATTACAGTTATGTGCTGTAATTGGCAGAGAGAAAGGGAATACGGGGTCCATTTTTTGACCCTCCGCCTCGCTCTCTTAGTCTCTCTCTTAGTCTCTCTCTTAGTCTCTCTCTCTCTCTCTCTCTCTCGCTGTGTTTGAGTTGGCAGGTCAGGTCTCTGGTAACAATGGCACAAAGGGCTCTTCCTCAGTATTAATTAGAAAAGTGAGAGCCTCTGATTTGAAGGCTTAATTTGTTTTGATACGTGTTATCTAATGACTGTGTGTTAGTGAAGGCTAGTGGAGGCGGAGGAGGTGGAAAGATTCCCCTTGGGGGTAATAAACGATAAGGGTGGGGAGAGACATTCTTACTTTATGGGGTATTATGGAGGCAGTGGATATGAGAAGTTTAAAAACAATGCTTGTGTCCCAAATGGCATCCTATTCCCCATATAGTGCACTACTTCTGACCAGAGCCCCATATGCAACAATACAATACAAAATAATTTAGTTTCTTTAGCATCACATCCAATATAGCACTCTTCTATATTTAATATAGGGACAGAGGGAACATTGAGTCATTTAGGTCAAGTAAGCCTCCAACCACACTAACAGAAGCAATACGCCTGTTTCTCACTACAAACCCCTTATTACAAGGGGTTACACCAGCGAATAACACAATACAATAATATTTTCATATGGTTTACTCATAAACATAACCTCAAAGTAAACCCAGTATGAAAACACCCATAACGGAGTATGACTATCATAGCCACAAACCAGTTGAAAAACAGCCACAAACACACAGCTGGGTTAAGTGTTACTTCAACACATTACACCTAGCTACAGTACGAGTTCAAATGGCCACAGACCATAAGTGTTTGTAGCTAAACAGTACCATTATGGCACCCTATTTCCTATGGGCTCTGGTCAAATGTTGTGCACTATAAAGGGCATAGGGTACCATTTGGGAGTTATCCTGTGTAATCAGTTATAGACCACAGCTCTGTCTGTCCCCCTGGCACTGCTCCTGGTCTGACTCAGCAGAAACAGCCTGTTCAGGTCTGTCATTGTGGACTGTTTGTCCCCACTAAACAACTAGTCCACCAGGGAACAATACTTGGAAGTGAAAATATACACTGAAGCAAAGTCTAATGAAATCAACAATGCAAAGCGAAAAAGCTCAATGAGAAAAACAATCGAATGGCATCTTATCGACCCGGGGCGAGGAGGGCAAGGCATTGGGAGCCCAGAGAGCTCACCAAGTCTATGCTGGGAAAACCTTGATATAAGCTTTATGTAACATTACAGACCAAAGCCTCTTGAGCCACTATAAAAAAGCTATCCAATACACAATGATGTTGGCAACAACATAATAATAACATAATAGAACAGATTAATAATAACAACAAATGTATTATTGTTTTGTTCTACCACTGACTGGGCTCACACACATTACACATCTAACGTGGGAGTCAGTGGGTGGACAAAACGCTGACTCCTTGTTAGATTTCACTAGGTCCCTCACTCAAAAACAACTTTAATTCAAAACTGAACTTGTTAACTTTATATCCAAAATGATTTAGCTTTTCCAGGAAATGTCTTGAGACTAACCCTCCTGCTGCCCCCATGGAGTCAGCGGGTGTGACAGAGCCCCAACAATACTCACTCTGAGGGGAGCAGACTGAGAGTGTTAGACCCCAACACCACCCCCTCCACAGCTGAAATAAATCTGGCGTCAGAGAGAGAGAGAGAGAGAGAGAGACAGAGAGACAGAGAGAGAGAGACAGAGAGACAGAGAGAGAGACAGAGAGACAGAGAGAGAGACAGAGAGAGAGAGAGAGACCCACCCTTTCAACATTACAGAACTAGCCTTTCTGACTCCCTGTCTCTGTAGGAATCATACACTCAGTCATAGGGCTCTGGTTAAAAGTATTGCACTATATAGGGAATATGATGCCATCTGGGACGCATCCTCATACAGACATCCTGATGCCTGCACCATACTCTAGCTGCCCAGACAGTAATGTACTGCAGCATGCAGGTGTACAGGTGCCCAGGCTAACAGAGCTCCTCACAGCTCTGCCTTGGAAAACAAAGTAGCTTTCTTATTTCTTTCAGATTAGAAATGAAAGAGGTGAAGCAACGAGTGACCCGTTCTGAAAGAGCACTTAAACAAAGACATCAAATCGGCATTCCTGACCTAGTCACTGGACCATTAGAGCCGAGGTCCTTCCTGTAATTACTGTACCAGGCAGACTGGACAGGCCCTGATGGGTCTGCCCAGCCAGGGGGCATGGGAGTGGAGGGGTGGGGGGCAGACAGTTACCAAGGTAACTGGTGGGATTAACGCTTAATATAAAAAAGGCAACGGAATGAAAGTACACCCCCCCCTTCTCGACAGAGCCACAGACCACCCACCTCAACCTATGATCACAGAGAGTGAAGGAGAGTACAATACACACTGTATTAATTAAGCCATGTAGTAATGTACTGTATATATGCTATAATCACCAAAGAACATATCAGTTTAAGAGTTTGAAAGGGGCTTATGAAAATAACTCCATCTGGTTCTGATTGTCACAGTGCAGTTTCACAGTTTCAAAAGAGTTTGAACAGTTTTTCAATCAAAGAAGAAACTATTAAACTAATATCATTACTTATATTAGTCTATTAAACATAACAAATTATATGTCTTTCTTTAGAAGGGGTGTCGGGAAGGTCACTTCAGACAGTGACCGTAAGATGTTCCAAACGCAAGGCTGTTATCTCACTGTAAAAGGCCTGTTCCTAATCCACTCCTGAAGAGGTATGTGTGTGTTGAAGTAATTTTCTCTCCATGGAGGGAAACGTTTATTTATTATTTTAAATTCTGCAGAAGTGCAGGCATGCCCTGGCACAATGACTGCCACAGGGCAGAAAAATAAATACACCTGCGTCCCAGGGAGGAAAGCGACTGGGCAACGACCACACAGACACGGACAAACACAGCAGAGAGGGCTGAGTAAGGATGAGGTCATCATCACTGAGTATTTGTGTTGGAAAATACCCATTAGAAGCTTAGAGGATGAAAGAGAAACAGTGCAGGCCTTGATATAAATAATAAAAAGGTATTTGGCTAACTGCACCAATGAATGCTAGTATCCAGATCATTGAGGCTAATGCTAGGCTAAGCCAACTACAGTGTATGTAGGACTGACTGGCTAGCTATAACTTAGCAGCTTGCTGACTAGCTAACTGTACTCCACAGCAACTGTATGAGCCTGGAGACTGAGGTACATTGCTATGCTAAGATAGGTGCCTGAGCAATGAAGCAAACGGAGCAGCTGCACCCCCACTTTCAAAATAGGGGTGTAAACATATTTTTTTAAGAGAAAATTATCATGATCCCTTGAGTAATTTGTGATTAGTAATGTTTTGAGCTACTCCGTATTACTCCGGTACTAGATTCAGTTGAAGTCGGAAGTTTACATATACCTTAGCCAAATACATTTAAACTCAGTTTTTCACAATTCCTGACATTTAATCCTAGTAGAAATTCCCTGTCTTAGGTCAGTTAGGATCACCACTTTATTTATGAATGTGAAATGTCAGAATAATAGTAGAGAGAATTATTTCTTTCAGCTTTTATTTCTTTCATCACATTCCCAGTGGATCAAAAGTTTACATACACTCAATTAGTATTTGGTAGCATTGCCTTCAAATGGTTTAACTTGGGTCAAACATTTTGGGTAGTCTTCCACAAGCTTCCACAATAAGTTGGTTGAATTTTGGCCCAATCCTCCTGACAGAGCTGGCGTAACTGTGTCAGGTTTGTAGGCCTCCTTGCTCGCACACACTTTTTCAGCTCTGCCCACAAATTTTCTATAAGATTGTGGTCAGGGATTTGTGATGGTCACTCCAATACCTTGACTTTGTTGTCCTTAAGCCATTTTGCCACAACTTTGGATGTATGCTTGGGGTCATTGTCCATTTGGAAGACCCATTTGCGACCAAGCTTTAACTTCCTGACTGATGTCTTGAGCTGTTGCTTCAATATATAATCCTAATTTTCCTATCTCATGATGCCATCTATTTTGTGAAGTGCACCAGTCCCTCCTGCAGCAAAGCACCCCCACAACATGATGCTGCCACCCCCGTGCTTCACGGTTGGGATGGTGTTCTTCAGCTTGCAAGTCTCCCCCTTTTTCCTCCAAACATAACGATGGTCATTATGGCCAGTTCTATTTTTGTTTCATCAGACCAGAGGACATTTCTCCAAAAAGTATGATCTTTGTCCCCATGTGCAGTTGCAACCCGTAGTCTGGCTTTTTTATGGCTTCTTCCTTGCTGAGCGGCCTTTCAGGTTATGTCGATATAGGACTCGTTTTACTGTGTATATAGATACTTTTGTACCTGTTTCCTCCAGCATCTTCACAAGGTCCTTTGCTGTTGTTCTGGGATTGATTTGCACTTTTTGCACCAAAGTACATTCATCTCTAGGAGACAGAACGCATCTCCTTCCTGAGTGGAGACAAGAAAATAGCCATCCGTGACAAGAATCGACAAGTTGTGCGTTCCAAGATGCCATTCTGCACATCACTGTTGTAAAACTTGTATGTTTATTGGGCTATAGCGTGATATAAAACACAATTCAATATAATTAAAATGCAAGAACCCAAATGTCACCCTTGGGTATAGCTACATATCAGTATGTATCATCATAGAAATAAATAACCATAGAAATATAATGTAGGCACTTGGTAGCCTATTGCTTTTCCCGGTTGTAAATAGAACTGCACGTATTGGACGTACATGTTTATGGTAGGCCGGGATTACTTAATTGAATACTTGGGTGAGTAGAATTTGAGCCACAAAAGTGCCATATCGCAACGTGTTTCTGAACTCATAAGCTGCGTGATTTCCCATGTTTGAAGCGGGCCTATAGGCCTGTTTATTTGGCAAGACAGCTTGTTGTATCTCACTGTAGTAGGCTATGTTTTAGTTATTTGCAATCGCCTTGTGCTTACTACGTTTGTTTACTGTTAAAGTAACTAGCCTAGATTGTGTAATGCCTTTATTGATCTGATCTATGTTTATAGGCCTAGTAAGCCTACCGCTGTTTTGTTCTGTTCACATTCATTTGATCGCATTCGCAGTTGTGTCAGTATTCTAAGCCAAACTGCTTTTCAGTATTTTTGTTTGCATGAATAACTAGGCTACTACTTTCAGAATTTAGTTTGAATTGTTTTGGTAAGACAGCTGTGTGTACAGCTGTATTCCCATAGGCTGTTTGTAATAGGTGAATTACCCATATAGCCTATATTAATTGCCAAAATGACCTTGCTTTAGTGTGTAGGGCGCTGTCCATTGTGCTGATACAGTGCAGATGGGCTACAGATGTTGTGCCAACCTGTCACTTCAAAAGCACTCAATGGTCTCAGAGTCTCAGCATTCAAACTTTATGTTTATTGTGATATAGCATGATAAGCAGAATTCAATATGATTCCAATGGAAGAACCCCCAAAAATTGTGCCCCCTCACCGAATTTCAACTGCCCCCTTAGTCACTTTAGGCCTATCCTGGCACCGGGTCTGTCTGCTTGGCTTGGTAAGTAATATCCATCAAATAAGCCATATCTACCATCTTTGGATTAAATATGTATGCTGTTAATCTTAAACATTTTCATGGTGACAGCACTTCAAACAACGGCGCCAAGAAAAGTTAAGACCCCCCCAGGATCCCTGTGGGGATGTAGTCGAGCTAGTTCACACAGTAGCAGCAGGGCTGAGAGGACTGAGGATTCATGGGGGAGTCGACAGGAGCGAGACAATGACGGGAAAGCTGTGACAGCATCACAGGCCGTGGCCTGGGTGAAATATGGCAGCTGCATGGCCAAACTGCCTTCCGTGAGAACAGGAGTGGACGGGGGAGAGAGAAGGGGAGAGGGCTGAACAATTGGTTGTCCCCTGGCTCGGTGCAAGAATAGAACTCCTCCTGAGCTCTCTAGCCCTCTCTGACCTCTTCCTCCCTTCAAACTATAGAGGCCATGTACTGTCTCAGAGTACTAAACTACTAGTAGCAGTTGCAGTCAAATACCCAACTCAAGTTCTACTATACAGATACAGCAGGTTAGTGAGTACATACAGTACAGTGTACTAGCACTACATGCCATCCCTCATCAAGATCATTTAAAACCCATTGCTGAATAAACATTTGTATTTTATTTTTCATATATCAGTCAAGAAATGCTAAATGTCCATTATAGCTGTATTCTCATATTATTTCAACAAAATCCAGTCTAAACCAGCTCCTGTATAAAATCTGATGAGATAGAGTATGAGTTTATGAGTAAAGCCCCCCAGGTAAGTAAGTAGCCTTGCATGCGCAGGAGCCTATTTCCTGTAGCATGAGGCAGCTTGATGTACAAGTACACCCCCTGGACAGGACACTAGTCTATCGCAGGGCCTTACCCCCAATCTATCTCCTTGCTGAGTGCCAAGCATCAGGTCCCATTTTTACAGCCTTTGGTATGACTCAGCCAGGGATTGAACTCACAACCTTCCAATCTGAGGTCAGACACTCTAACCACAAGGCCACTGATTTGCAGTGTCACAGACACAGAGGAAAAACTCTCCAATATATCCTGCTCAGGTCTACTTATGAGTTACAGACCACTGCATTTTCAGCCAGGGAAACGTAGGGTTACTTGCTTAACCCCGGTTCTATGTGAATATGAATGAGATACGTCACTTATGGGATATGCCTTAGGGCGGGTCACAATCTCAAATAATCCAATCACACAGAGTCTGTTGGAGACAAACAGGTCGAGTAGCGAAGGAGGTGAGCTCCTTTCCTCAATAAAGGGAGCCACTCGCCTGCCAACTTGTCATTCTCAAGCATGCGTCTCTTCTTTGCGCTCTTGCGAGTAGGAAAAAGCAGTGCCACATATCACTCATATTCTCATAGACCCTATATTTCTAATACTTGTTTCGATGTGTTACTTATGGGATATGGCCCACTCCCGTAACTCAGACATGTTTTCCGAAGCAAGGGTAGCTCCAACAGCATCACCCCTCGGAGGCTCCGATACCGAGGACAATATGCACCAATGAAGGTGCAGTGAGATCCAGTCGGTAAAACCTCTAAAGTATCAGGGGTGGCCCAACATGCTGCCTCGCAAATCTCTTGTTAAGAGACGCCTTTGAACAGTGCCCAAGAGGTAGCCATACCTCTGGTGGAATGAGCCTTCAGGCCCTCCGGGGGCTGTAAACCCCTGCTCTGCTAGGCTACCTGCCACACCATATACAGTGCATTTGGAAAGTATTCAGACCCCTTCACTTTTTCCACATTTTGTTACGTTACAGCCTTATTCAAACATTTTTTTTTTTTTTTTTAATCCCTCATAAATCTACACACAATACCCCATAATGACAAAGCAAAAACAGCTTTTTAGAAATGTTTGCTAATTAAAAAAACTAACTGAAATACCTTATTTACATATGTATTCGGACCCTTTGCTATGAGACTCAAAATTGAGCTCCTGTGCATTCTGTTTCCATTGATCATCCTGTGGTAAATTCAATTGATTAAACATGATTTGGAAAGGCGGCCTCCCGAGTGGCGCAGCGATCTAAGGCACTACATCGAAATGCTAGAGGTGTCACTACAGACCCGGGTTTGACCCCGGGCTGTATCACAACCGTCCGTGATCGGGAGTCCCAAAGGGCGGTGCACAATTGACCCAGTGTTGTCTGGGTTAGGGGAGTGTTTGGCCGTGTGGGCCTTACTCAGCTCATCGCGCTCTAGTGACTCCTTGTGGCGTGCCGGGCACCTGCAGGCTGACCTCGTCATCAGGTGAACGGTGTTTCCTCCGACACATTGGTGCGGCTGGCTTCCGGGTTAAGCGGGCGGGTGTTAAGAAGCGCGGTTTGGTGGGTCATGTATCGGAGGACGCATGACTTGACCTTCACCTCCCAAGCCCATTGAGGAGTTGCAGTGATGAGACAAGATCGAAATTGGGCAGAAAAGGGGTAAATATAAGGTCCCACAGTTGACAGTGCATGTCAGAGCAAAAACCAAGCCACGAGGTCGAAGGAATTGTCCATAGAGCTACAAGACAGGATTGTTTTGAGGCACAGATCTGGGGAAGGGAACCAAAACATTTCTGCAGCATTCAAGGTCCCCAAGAACACACTGACCTCCATCATTCTTAAATGGAAGAAGTTAGGAACCGCAAAGACTCTTCCTAGAGCTGGCCGCCCGGCAAAACTGAGTAATCGAGGAACAAGGGCCTTGGTCAGGAAGGTAACCAAGACCCGATGGTCACTCTAACAGAGCTCCAGAGTTCCTCTGTGGAGATGAGAGAACCTTCCATAAGGACAACCATCTCTGCAACACTCCACCGATCAGGCCTTTATGATAGAGTGGCCAGATGGAAGCCACTTCTCAGTAAAAGGCACATGACAGCCCACTTGGGGTTTGCCAAAAGGCACCTAAAGGACTCTCAGACCATGAGGAACAAGATTCTCTGGTCTGATGAAACCAAGACTGAACTCTTTGGCCTGAATGCCAAGCGTCACGTCTGGAGAGAAAGCAGGTACCGCTCATCACCTGGCCAGTACCATCCCTACGATGAAGCATGGTGGTGGCAGAATCATGCTATGGGGATGTTTTTCAGCGGCAGGGACTGGGAGACTAGTCAGGATCGAGGGAAAGATGAACTGAACAAAGTAGAGAGAGATCCTTGATGAAAACCTGCTCCAGAGCGCTCAGGACCTCAGACTGGGGTGAAGGTTCACTTTCCAACAGGACAACAACCCTAAGCACACAGCCAAGACAACGCATGAGTGGCTTTGGGACAAGTCTCTGAATGTCCTTGAGTGGCAGCCAGAGCCTGGACTTGAACCCGATCAAACATCTCTGGAGAGACCTGAAAATAGCTGTGCCTCAATGCTCCCCATCCAACCTGACAGAGCTTGAAAGGATCTGCCTGCTATCATCCCCTCGCATGGGCACGGGTGTGCCGGTGCTGAGGGGGCAGGAGGCCTGCTAGGTTCTCACTGTGTAGGGGTAGCAGGCTCCATGGCTGCAATAAATACTATTCCTCAAGCAAAGTGTGAGCTAGCTAGCATTCACCTCATGGTTAACAGCCTAGCTAGTTAGCACACTGCTAGCCAGAGAATGAGCATGCTATCTTTGTCTCTCGGCGAACCATGCGTGTCTCTCGACCGTCGAGCTGTGAAGCTAGGGCGGTCAGTCTGGTCAACACGGCCGTGAGTGTGTTGTGCTAAACGTGAGAGGAGAGCCACCAATTCTACCCTTGCAGGTAGAAAAGCTTGTTTAGTGTAGCTAGACTTGTGGCGAGTTACACTGGTTAGCTAAGCTTTGCAGTGACAGCTAGCCCTTAGCTAAAGCCTTGTGGCGAGGGCTAACCAAGTCTCAATAACTAGCCATGTGACGTTAGCTAAACAGACTTTGCTGATAGCTACTTTAGTGAGGAAAACTGTACTTACTATGACTGAGATATGTGGTTGTCCCACCTAGCTACAGTATCTTAAGACTCAAATAGAAATGTAATCAACAGGAGCTGAGGTCCTATGTTCGGCAGTGTTAACCTCACGGTTCGCCTGACAGTTCAGTAGAATGACAATCAATTCGTGCTGATGAGAGCTTTTAGTGAGCGCAGACACTACCGCAAGGAAGAAAGGCGAGAATGACCAGTTGGCGGGCGAATGGTTCCCTTTATTGAGGAGAGGGGCTCACTTCATTCGCCACTCAACCTGTCTGTCTTCAACAGACTGTGTGATTGAATTCTTCGAGCTTGTGACTCGCCCTAAGGCATATCCCATAAATGACACATCGAAACAAGTATTAGAAATAGAACTGGCATTACAAAGAATAAAGAAGGGCGAAGGAGAGAGAGGGGGAAAGAAAAAGCAGGGAGAACAAAGTAAGAGGGGAGAGAAGGAGAGAACAAAAGAAAGGAATGGCGAGAGAACGAGAGCAAGGTTTATATTGCGCAGGGCGGCAGGCTGCGTCTTGTCGGCGGAATAGTCTTGACCCATTGCAGGAAATGTATATTGTTCTCTACAAGCTCTTTCCCCCAAATAATACAGAGAGCGTAGGACTGGGGATGAAGGGAGGGAAACACATTTAGCTGACGGACAAACAACGTAAAAATGGTGAGAAAGTGGCCAGTGAAAAACAAATAAACAAATAAATATCAGAGGGAAAACACTTTAGTCATTAAACCAATGATTTCTGGTAGCTTCTTGGCTGCTGCTTCTCTGACCTCAATAGAAAGACTGGTACTCAACTACCCTAGTCTAACAGGGGAGGGGCACCCAACTACCCTAGTCTGGCAGGAGGGCAATTGCATGGTGACACAGACTCAGATTTTTCACTTTATATGTCAAACAAAAACCAATGATTGCAAAGTTAAACTAACCATTCATCTCTGCACAAGGACTACGTTTAACAATTTCCACAGAGAATTTTACAAAAACACATTTACTTGAAGAACAATGCAGATGGAAACTATGGTAACAGAATGATGGCATAAACAGTACAAACCGTAATTCTGTTACCAAATCTTGCATCTGCACAGTTTTTCAAGTAAATGTGTTTTTGTAAAAAAAAAAATGGAAATTGTTAAGTTACTGTGGTATTGACCAGGGGAGGGGCACCCAACTGCCTTAGTCTGGCAAGGGACTGGTACTCAACTACGGTGCTCGGCAGGGCCCACAGAAGCACGTACTGTATATATAATTACTTATCTGATTAAACTGGGAAACAAACAGTGCAAAGGACAACAAGTAAACCCAAGATTAGTAAATCATCAGATTGTATACTTTCTCTTGTAGATGAACATGCAGTTAGAGTAGAGTAGACTTTAAGCATCACAACATTACCTTGGCCGGAAGATTCAAGACAAAGAGCCAATAACTTTCAGCATCCAGGAGGCTGATTGGGAAAAATATTTTTTTTTTCCATAGAAAAATAAATGTAATTGATGCTTAGCGATGGGTAAGATTGACATGCTACGACTATGGGTACAACAGGAGTTTATATATAAATGCCTGGAATATTTCAATTTTGGAGAATCTCTTATAAAATGGGTTAAAGTTATGTATAGTAACCCTAGGTGTAAAATAGTACATAACGGCTACTTCTCAGAAGTACCAGTCAAAAGTTTGGACACACCCACTCATTCAAGGGTTTTTCTTAATTTTTACTATTTTACACATTGTAGAATAATAGTGAAGACATCAAAACTATGAAATAACAGATATGGAATTAAGTAGAAACCGAAATATATTTTATATTTGAGATTCTTCAAAGTAGCCACCCTTTGCTTTGACAGCTTTGCACACTCTTGGATTTCTCTCAACCAGCTTCATGAGGTAGTCAGTCACCTGGAATGCATTTTAATTAACAGGTGTGCCTTGTTAAAAGTTAATTTGTGGAATTTCTTTCCTTCTTAATGTATTTGATCCAATCAGTTCTGTTGTGACAAGGTTTATTTATATGTTTATTTAATTAGGCAAGTCAGTTAAGAACAAATTGTTATTTACAATGACGGCCTACATCGACCAAACCCGGACGACGCTGGGCCAATTGTGCGCCGCCCTATGGGACTCCCAATCACGGCCGGATGTGATACAGCCTGGTAGGGGTGGTATACAGAAGATAGCCCTATTTGGTAAAAGACCAAGTCCATATTACGGCAGGAACAACTCAAATAAGTAAAGAGAAATGACAGTCCATAATTACTTTAAGACATGAAGGTCAGTCAATGCAGAACATTTCAAGAACTTTGAAATGACAAAAACCAGCACTATGAGGAAACTGGCTCTCATGAGGACTGCCACAGGAAAGGAAGACCGAGAGTTGATGCAGACTATTACATTGATGGAAGCTACACACTACCTGCAATATTAAAGCTGATCTACCCCCTAAAAAAATTATCGAAAAATAACAAAAGAAAGAAATAAAAGAACATGGGTCCTTATGGATAGCTTGGTGCCATGCCTAAATATGGACCTGCATTATCCAGCCCCCCTCCACATCCTACCTATAATGATTTATCTAGTAACTCACTATTAGGCTTGAGCGGTATACCATATATCGAGGTATTTGGAAATAGCCACGGGATGGTTTTTCAATATTGTCAATAATGTTGAAACTAGTTTTTCAATACATTTTAATATTTCTAGCTATTTATTTAGAAAATACCTGCAGTCAACTTGTGCGATGCATTAGGAAATAAAGCAGATTGCGCTCTTAATTTCACCTGTCACATTATTTTAAATGATGAAGCTTACGTGGTTCCCCAGAACAGTTGAGCCAGTCATGTGTTTGTTTGTAAATAGCACAACGGGAGAAAGCGGAAGCTGTGTATTGACAGGGGTTGCATTTTATATTGAAGGTCAAGTGAATTTTTGCTTCAATAGAGTGATCAGGGACGTGCAACTGTAGTTTTCCTTCACAGAAAATACATTAGTGCAACACATTCGGCAACTAATTTTCATCAAATGACAACAGAAGGGCCTCCCGGGTGGCGCAGTGGTTAAGGGCGCTGTACTGCAGCGCCAGCTGTGCCATCAGAGTCCCTGGGTTCGCGCCCAGGCTCTGTCGTAACCGGCCGCGACCGGGAGGTCCGTGGGGCGACGCACAATTGGCCTAGTGTTGTCCGGGTTAGGGAGGGCTTGGTCGGTAGGGATGTCCTTGTCTCATCGCGCACCAGCGACTCCTGTGGCGGGCCGGGCGCAGTGCGCGCTAACCAAGGTTGCCAGGTGCACGGTGTAGCCTCCGACACATTGGTGCGGCTGGCTTCCGGGTTGGATGCGCACTGTGTTAAGAAGCAGTGCGGCTGGTTGGGTTGTGTATTAGCGATGAGACAAGATAGTAGCTACTACAACAATTGGATACCACGAAATTGGGGAGAAAAAGGGGTAAAATAAAATAATAATAAAAAAGAAATGACAACAGAAGTGCAACACTATTTGGCTGGCAGCCACACAAGTAAATTAACTTGAAAAATCACGTTTTTGGGGCAAGAACTATGCTAAAACTAAAGCTAGCAGCCTTCATGGAAATTCCCAATTACTTGTATTATTTTGGTTAGTATTCTCGTAATAGACGCCCAATGGGCTTTTTTCCTGTTTTTTTTGTGCCCCCTTGTGAACTAAACCGGTGGGGAATGAATACGTTTTGTTGGCGGTGGAGCAGCAGGAGTTTGTGTGTATAGACCTGTGTTTTTGTAAAACTGTATGTGAGTTTGAGATGTGTTAGTGTGCACATCTGTGTAGGCTATCCATTCTGTTTATCCTAATTGCTTGTTAACTGACAGTTGTTATGGGAACGCTAAGTGGACCATGGGAACTAATGCGACAGACAGAGTTTTTAGACAGTTGAACAGGAAGTGCAATTTGTCCCTCGCACACCCCATTCCATCCCCTCTGGCTGTCAGGACACTCACCCTATAGAGATAATTTTGCTACATCCACAATAACATCTGCTAAACATGTGTATTTGATTTGGTCAAAAGCAACAAAAAAAAACCACACAAAAAAAAAATGTTTGAGGAATTGTGTGTGTGTGTGTGTTTTTACTAATCTGTAACATCAGCACTTTACACAACCAGACTGTGTGAGTCTTCAACAAAGCTGCTTCACAGTGACTGAGTCTGCAGTCACACATACGTATACTCACACTCCTGTAGAACCAGCTCTGTCCAGACCTGGGCCTCCAACAAAGCAGCTGTACAGTGACTGAGTATGCCATCCTCCACTGGAGCCCAGGTAGGAGAGCTGTTCCCGGCCTGAGTGCCAGGCATGCCCCACTCCCATACATGCCAGAGCAGAGGCCTCCCCACTGGGGGAAGAGACCACTGTTTCTGGGGTCTGAAAGACGGGCTGGTGGGTGGTCTGGGACTGAACATACAATACTAGCTGGGACTGTATCTGACTGTTCTGGCCAGTACAGGGGTTAGTGAGGGGAGGGGGGAGTGTCTCCAGCTGCTAGGTAAGCAAACAAACTTGTTAAAGTATAGCTAACGAGATCGCTCAGGCAAAACGAAGTGGGTAGTGGGCAGGAGTTTGACAATAAGATATTCACTAGTGATTATATTGGATGGATGTTACACACACACACACACACACACACACACACACACACACACACACACACACACACACGTGCACACACACATGCAAGCCCTGTCCGGATCTGGTTGCTATCCCTCCCACCAGAGAGAAAAAAGCACCGTTGAAACATTTGAAACAAACTGACTCAAACACAAGAGTCAAAAGTGGAGGGAGTAGATTAGATAAGAGGAGGATGAGGGGAGATGGAGTGATATCACAGAAGCAGGAAATCCTATTTACACAGCCTCATTCTCCTCTGCCTAGCGTGGGCTATATCAGCTTAACAAACCTCTCATGGTGTGTGTGATGTCAGACCAGATATCAGGAAACCAGAAGCATGCTGTTCTGCTCCAATAGGAAGCATCTGGAAGGAAAGGACACTGACCAAGATATGTGTGCTCTCTCTCCCTCTATTTAATTTGTATTTATTTTTCCTTTATTTAACTAAGCAAGTCAGTTAAGAACATATTCTTATGTACTATGACGGCCTAGAAACAGTGGGTTAACTGCCTTGTTCAGGGGCAGAACGACAGATGGCCTTGGCAGCTCAGGGATTCTATCTAGCAACCTTTAGTTTACTGGCCCAACGCTCTAACCACTAGGCTACCTGCTGCCCCCTTTTCTCTCCCCCCCTCTCTTTCTCTTCTCTCCATCTCTCTCTGCACTTCTAAATAAGCCTGCTATTGTCCAGCAGTAATCAAGCTGCATCATTAAAAATGTACACACCCACAGGCAAATGTGTGTGTATTCACACACAATCACGGATGTTCGACTTGCATAGTTGCCTCTGAGCCAGCGTGCCAGTGTGCTGATAAGAATCTAATTTCTATTATTATTATTATTATATAATCTACTTTCTAATGACAGTGCCATATGGCTCAGGACACAAACAACGCAGAACAGCTACTGATGCTAATGCAGCCCTCAACATTCTGGCAACAACCTCATCACTAATTCCATTGGTTCCATTGTGATCTCAGTGAGGGTCAATGCTATGTTTTTACACCTGTGTAAAAAATAAATACCTAGGGGAATGAGGGAAAACTCTTGAATGTCTGACATGCTTGTCACATTGCTTGTGTATGTGTGTGTGTGTGTGTGTGTGTGTGTGTGTGTGTGTGTGTGTGTGTGCACGTGTCCCACTCACCCTCTTCTTAAGGCGGTCTCTTTCTTTCAGTGTGAGTGTGTCAGCCTTAGCAATGACAGGGACGATGTTGACCTTGCTGTGGATGGCCTTCATAAACTCCACATCCAGAGGCTTCAGACTGGACAGGGACAGGTAGAAATACAAACAATAGATAAATAATAGTAGCTAAATAAAAAGTATAAAGTGATTATGTTCCCCCTACCTAGCCTAAATGGTTGTATGAACTAGAGGTAGCTGTGTGTGTGTGTGTGTGTGTGTGTGTGTGTGTGTGTGTGTGTGTGTGTGTGTGTGTGTGTGTGTGTGTGTGTGTGTGTTCTTACCCGTGTCCAAAGGGAGAGATGAAGTAGAAGCAGCAGTGGACTCGGTTGTCTACGATGTGTCTGCGGTTCAGGCCACTCTCGTCATGAAGGTAACGCTCAAACTGGTTATCAATGTACTGGATGATGGTCTTAAAGCTGAGGACACACAGGACAGAACACACACATCAAACAAAAAACAACCAGAGACACAGTCTGCACTAGAAAACCACCTCCAGAAATAGACTGTGGAATTTTGGAGCTTAGGGAGTATATGTACTGTGTGTGTGTGTGTGTGTGTGTGTGTGTGTGTGTGTATATATATATATATATATATATATATATATATTCACGAAGGGGATGCATCTCAAAAGCCTAAACTGGCTATATCTCATCTGCACCAATTTGAAAACCAGGGATAAGAGAAAGGAAAGACCAGAAAAGGAAGCTGTTTCATTGTATTGAGATGCAGCCTATCATCTCATAGACCAACATGGAGAAAAGGAGACCAGAAAAGGAAGCTGTTTCAGAGTATTGAGATGCAGCCTATCATCTCAGAGACCAACATGGAGAAAAAGAGACCAGAAAAGGAAGCAGCCAGAGATGCAGCCTATCATCTCAGAGACCAACATGGAGAAAAAGAGACCAGAAAAGGAAGCTGTTGCAGAGTATTGAGATGCAGCCTATCATCTCTGCCATCTGACCTGCTTTCTCTGATGACTTCCTGCAGGGCCAGTAGGCGTGGTAACTTGTTCATTAGCAGGGCGCCTACAGCTTCCCTCCCAGCCAGAACTAACATCAACACAGTCTGCATCCCAAATGGCACCCTATTCCGTGTATAGAGCACTATTCTGGTCAAAAGTAGTGCACTATATAGGAAATTGGGTGCCATTTGGGATGCAGTTTACCTCTGACCTATATTCACCTCACCCTATTGGACCCAGGTAGTGTTGTGGTCCATTCCATAGCAACTCCAGATAACTCAGGCCACTACTGTGAAAAAATGCCTTGACTAATTCTGAGAGGAATGGAAATGGAATTGAAATAGAATGATCCCAACTATGGATGTAAGCATATCCTTAACACCTGCTAATGGGGCAGCAGGTAGCCTAGCTGTTAACATCGTAACCGAAAGGTCGCTGGCTCAAATCCCCGAGCTCACTAGGTTAAAAAAATCTGTTGACGTGCCCTTAGGCAAGAAACTCAATTGCCCTAATTGCTCCTGTAAGTTGCTCTGGATAAGAGTGTCTGCTTAATGACTAAAATGTAAAATGTAAATGTACTGTTGTCCCTTCGTTGTTACCAACACCACTGAGAGCTGTCAATAGAGCGGCTAACCTGCTCTATTGCACTCAGCCTAGCCCTTAGATCACTGCCAGTTGTCACCAACCCCGAGTTGTACGTCAAACCACCAGGCCCAAACACAGGTATGTCAGGACAATCAAAAGGAAACGGAGCAGAGAGGAGGAGGGGAAGAGAGAGGGACGAGGGGGAGGGAGAGAGCCCACACAGCAGCTGATGGGGGCAAGGGCACAGGAAGAATAACTGCTCCTGCCGTCATCAACCATTGTACACACACACACACACACACACCAGTCTTGGCTGTTGATGGCATCTCCGTAGCCAGGGGTGTCGACCACAGTAAGACGGAGCTTCACTCCTCTCTCTTCAATCTCCACCGTACTGGCTTCTATCTGCACCGTCCGCTCAATCTTCTCTACAGAGGAGGAGACAAAAGGAAATACCTTTTCATTGTGTGTAACACACTAGGTTAAGTTTAGAGGGATCCCAGGGGACACAGCTTAATAATAAGCAGTTTCATTACTTTTCACATCAAAGTTTCTGTTCCATGTGACTTTAGAGCTTAAATAACAAAGTCTGCCAAAGCCAAGCCTCTGGACACAATATCCTTATGCAGATCTTCTGGCACTGGACAGGTGTAAGCAGTATGGTAGAAGTTGCTACTATAAGCCATCACCATATTGCTTACACCTATCCTATCCCTTCAGAACTACAAACACAAAAGTGGTAGGAGCTGGAGGTGCTTTTACAGACTGGCCAATAATCGAAGTCTTAAAGAGGGGATGGGCCTTTTCAAGACTAATACAAAATAAACATTCTTAACATTCCACTCCAGGCAATACAATGCTGGAGACAGCTGAAAACAGACCTTTCTCTGTTATTACAGTGTGTGTGTGTGTGTATGCACTGTCTGGTCTGAGAGCAGAACTCATTCCTCCTTGCTTATTTCCTCTCTCCCTGTGTGTGTGTGTGTGTGTGTGTGTGTGTGTGTGTGTGTGTGTGTGTGTGTGTGTGTGTGTGTGTGTGTGTGTGTGTGTGTGTTTTCACCTGCGGCCCCAGGGATGTATCTCTCTGGGTAAAGGTCTGTCAGAAACAGGCTGTTGATCAGCGTAGACTTGCCCAAACCAGACTCTCCTGCAGGAGGAATACAGACCAGGCATAGTACTCTAGGATCTATACATATCTACAAGGTTACTGTAGCGCACTACTTTTGGCCAGGGCCCAGGGTTCTGGTCAAAAGTAGTGCACTATATAGGGAAAAGGGCGCCATTTGGGACACAGACCTCAACTAGACAGCATTCTGGCACAAAATAACTGTTGTGTAGGTAAGCTTCTCTTGAATTGAATCAAAATAGTTATGTAATAAGTCATACTCACCAACGACCATGAGGGTGAACTCAAATCCCTTCTTCACGGACTTCCTGTGTACCTGGTTGGGCAGGTTGGCAAAACCCACATATCCCGCCGCCTCAGGGAACTAACAAACACAAACACATGGTTATAGAGGTAATGTACAGTATTATACAACTCAATAGGATTAGCATTGGAAAAGGGGTCTTGAATTGTTTCTCTCCCTCCCTCTCTCTCTTTCCACCCTAACATTCTTCATCTCCAGTGTTTAGGAGATGTGTGTGTGAGATGGTCTGTGGTAATTGAGATTAAATGGATGAGAAAATCCCAAAAGCAATAAGGCTGTCGATGAAACGGAAGCATTTATACAGGATGTCCTCTGGGCTAGGATGATCGCTCTCTATGTGTGCTCTGTATGTGCGCCCCCAATGTGTGTGTGTGTGTGTGTGTGTTGAAGTGGTAAGGCCACACTCACTTTCCCTTTCTCTCCAGACTGAGACATGGTCACTGTTGCTGGTCACCTAAACCTGCAACCAGAAACAAGACATCAGATAAGTCACAGTGTAACATAAGCCTGGGTGCTAGTCTGTTTCTGCTTTACTAAACTTGTTGTCTTCTTGGAAAGGCAACAATGTATAGTAGCATTGTTGTAAGCAGTAGACTGGCATCCAGGCTGTCTCACCATCTCATAGACAATAACTGTATAATCACTCACCACCAAGCCTGCAGTCATAACTCCTACTACAGTACTACCATTAATTTGCAGTAGTCACTATCATCGGCATTCTGAATAATAATAATGACACTGACAGCATCCACACTAGGGCACTTTAAGACTGCACTGACATCCAGTCACTCACAGCCAACCCCATTAACTCTGTATCACAGTCAGTGGATGGAGCAGAAACAGGGTGGGCATCAAGTTGATTCCCAGACCTCCAGTAAGGCCTGGTTTGTTTAGTTAGGCTCCTGCTGTCCTACTCAATGGTACTACTCAGATGACAGAGAAATGAGCCTGAATTATAAATTATCACATAATGGCCACCAACTGGTGCCCTGCGCTGCCTCTCCCCCCCCCCCTCCATTTGATCACTAATGCACTGGGCACTGACTGACAGGTCGTGTGCGATAAGGCGAAAGCGGGGAGAGATGGCGAGCGCAGCCAGAGACGACTGAACCCTGTTATGTAACTTTATTAGAAAAACAAACAAAAGAAACTTAACAAAATAATTTTGAGGAGTGTCCCATATCTGACACTTTAATATTGTCTGGCAACCATTAAAGAGTGATGAAGACTGATTTATTCTACATGGTGCCAGGACCTCCTATCTCCGCAGCAGGCGACGTGGCCAGATATCCCTCTCCGTTTCATCGAGCTCTCAGGAGAACAATGGCTGTTAATCACCCAGGTTCCTGAGGCCTTTCATCTTTCCACGTTCCTGAGGCCTTTCGGATCACCACTCGCTGGGGTAGGAGAGGAAACAAGCACCGGCTCGCGGTCCCGACCTCGGTCCCGCTGGCCCGACCTCGGTCCCGCTGGCCCGACCTCGGTAACGCTGGCCCGACCTCGGTCCCGCTGGCCCGCGATCACACACACCACCAGGAGCTTAAGTACAGAGGTGGTTAGCTTGCGATATGGACCTTAGCAAGCAGGACAAAGCAGGCTAGCGCAGGGTGAGATTCGGCTGAGTGGGGAATTATGCATCCGAGTGATATCTTAATTCACAGCAGTATTATTATGTTACCTAGCTCTACATTCTAGGGGGCATCATAATGTACAGGTTACAATGCAATGATTGAATATGCAAAAGCAATTTCTGTGATATGTTTTATGTCTGTATTTGAACAAGCTATTTTATCTGTAACAAAAAATGTATCCCCCACACACACACACACACACACACTATTCCTGGGCGGTCTCTGTGGGAAATAGCAGTAGATTAATTAAGCTGTTCCATTATCACTTCGGTAATATCACAAAGGCAACACTATGGGGGATACAGGCAGGCGGCAATAATACCCACTTAATGAGGGAAAGGGGGATATTTAGTCAGTTGCACAACTGAATCAGAGAGGTACGGGGGGCTGCCTTAATCAACATCCACGTCATCGGTGCCCGGGAGCAGTTGTTACTGGGGGTTAACTGTCTTGATCAAGGAGACCTTTCGGTTAATGACCCAACACTCTTGATCGCTAGGCTACCTGACCGGCTTCTGTAAACTGTTATGAACTCACACACCCAAACACAATCAGAAGGCCCAACCTGAGGGAGATTAAACGGTTTGGCAAAGAAGGAAAAATGCCACCTTAGTTAAGCCAAAGTCCTGGCATGTGAGGTCTACACTTGATTTATTAGCTGGATTAAAGCCATGAGGGGCTGTGGTAGGAGTGAAGCTATTTACTTCACCTCTACCACACAGAAACTTAAAACAAAGCATTTACACCATACAGAATTATTTAGACCTATAACCAAATCTATATTTGTTATTATTATTTTGAATTATTTTAAGATTAATTAGTTAAGAACCTCTTCAAGAAATGGCAGCTAAAGTCCACCCTGATCTGAGCTATGCTATGACTCGGTTGTGAATTGATAAACTATTTAGCACTTAAATATACATTGCCTTCTCTAGCCTACAAAGCTACCTGGCCTGACATCCATATCTTCTTAGCTTCAGCACTGAATTAGACAAAAAGTATAGAATTCGACATTTACAATAGTTCCATTTTTAATGAAAGTTGGCAGACATGTATACACATACCAATAGCTATACAAATACACACACACACACACAGAGGGGGGTTTGAGGCTCAACTGTAATAAATTGGTCCTTTGGGGGTTGGGAGGTGATGGTGGGAAACAATAATAAAGCTGTTATACTCTGTTTCAGGAGCTCTCTACAGTCTGAGCCATAAGTTAAAAAAAACACAACAATGGGCAGAATGAGAAGGCCTTTCAAGCAGACGGAAACCAGCAGGGCCACTCCTAATACACACTTTAGAAAAAGCACAGGATGGCCCTTTTATGATGGGGACAGAAAGGGAAATAGCCAAGCAACATTAAGGTTGGATGGCAAGTAGTGATGGGGGGGGGGGGGGGGGGGGGGGGTACCTGCACTAGTTGGCTGTACCTGCACTAAAACTCCAGTAGTTTTCTTTCAAAGTTTGTTCTCCATCTTCTTTTTAAAATAGGGAACCAATTTGTTTTTAGCACTTATTTCCATGATTGATCAAAACTCATTTTCTCATGGTTCTCCCTCTGCATCAGACATGGTGAGTAATGTTTGGAACATTGAATCGCAATAAAATCACAGTATCGAATTGCAATACATATCGTATTGGCACTTAAGTATCATGATATCATATCGTGAGGTCCTTGGCAATTCCCAGCCTTATTGGCAAGGTAAGAAAATGTTCTCATAATGTTAAGCTTCACTACTCACAAAGGCCTATCTACTGCATGACTAGCATGGGATAATCACAAAGTTAAATGGCAGAGCAATATCAATATAATGTCACATTTTACTATCTGTTCATGCTGTGACATCATAAAGCTATGCACTCCTACAATGCATAAACATCTCAATACTGACCCAACTCAATGATGTGTAGGCCTAAGTTTAGATTCTGGGCAATTCCACCGTAATGGATCTCTGATTTTTCACTTTAAAATGCATGTCAAACAAAAACCAATGATTGCAAAGTTAAACAAACCATACAACTCTATGCAAAAGGAATACTTTTAACAATTTCCACAGACATTTTGACAAAAAACTCATCTGAAGAACCGTGCAAAGTTAGGTAACAGAATGTGCTATTTGTGCCGCCATTCTCTTACCAAACTTTGCATCTGCGCTGTTCTTCAAGTAAATGTGTTTTTGTCAAATTATCTGTGGAAATTGTTAAAAGCAGTTGAATGATTTGTTTATTTTTGAAATCATTGCTTTTTGTTTGACATACATTTTAAAGGGTAAGGAAGCATGAGTTTTAACTCACCAAAGTGTGGTCCAAGACTTAGTAACTTAGCTGTCTGTAGTCACGATTAGGTTATGATTATTATGTTATCATTATTACGTTAAGTTATGTAGTTATGTTTTAGCGTTTTTACATTTATTAACTTATTTCTGGAAATCTTCTGAACTACCCACAATGCACTATTTCTCAACATCATATGGAGAACCGGTGCTACCTAGCTATGTTCCAGCTGGCTAACGTTTGCTACTAGTCATGCTAGCATGTACAGTGGGGCAAAAAAGTATTTAGTCAGCCATCAATTGTGCAAGTTCTCCCACTTAAAAAGATGAGAGAGGCCTGTAATTTTCATCATAGGTACACTTCAACTATGACAGACAAAATGAGAAAAAAAATCCAGAAAATCACATTGTAGGATTTTTAATGAATTTATTTGCAAATTATGGTGGAAAATAAGTATTTGGTCACCTACAAACAAGCAAGATTTCTGGCTCACAGACCTGTAACTTCTTCTTTAAGAGGCTCCTCTGTCCTCCACTCGTTACCTTTATTAATGGCAACTAAAAGACACCTGTCCACAATCTCAAACAGTCACACTCCAAACTCCACTATGGCCAAGACCCAAGAGCAGTCAAAGGACACCAGAAACAAAATTGTAGACCTGCACCAGGCTGGGAAGACTGAATCTGCAATAGGTAAGCAGCTTGGTTTGAAGAAATAAACTGTGGGAGCAATTATTAGAAAATGGAAGACATACAAGACCACTGATAATCTCCCTCGATCTGGGGCTCCACGCTAGATCTCACCGCGTGGGGTCAAAATGAACACAAGAACGGTGAGAAAAAAATCCCAGAAACACACGGGGGGACCTAGTGAATGACCTGCAGAGAGCTGGGACCAAAGTAACAAAGCCTACCATCAGTAACACACTACGCCGCCAGGGACTCAAATCCTGCAGTGCCAGACGTATCCCCCTGCTTAAGCCAGTACATGTCCAGGCCCGTCTGAAGTTTGCTAGAGAGCATTTGGATGATCCAGAAGAAGATTGGGAGAATGTCATATGGTCAGATGAAACCAAAATATAACTTTTTGGTAAAAACTCAACTCATCGTGTTTGGAGGACAAAGAATGCTTAGTTGCATCCAAAGAACACCATACCTACTGTGAAGCATGGGGGTGGAAACATCATGCTTTGGGGCTGTTTACCTGCAAAGGGACCAGGAGGACTGATCCGTGTAAAGGAAAGAATGAATGGGGCCATGTATCGTGAGATTTTGAGCAAGGGCATTGAAGATGAAACGTGGCTGGGTCTTTCAGCATGACAATGATCCCAAACACACCGCCCGGGCAACAAAGGAGTGGCTTTGTAAGAAGCATTTCAAGGTCCTGGAGTGGCCTAGCCAGTCTCCAGATCTCAACCCCATAGAAAATCTTTGGAGGGAGTTGAAAGTCCGTGTTGCCCAGCAACAGCCCCTAAACATCACTGCTCTAGAGGAGATCTGCATGGAGGAATGGGCCAAAATACCAGCAACAGTGTGTGAAAACCTTGTGAAGACTTACAGAAAACATTTGACCTCTGTCATTGCCAACCAAGGGTATATAACAAAGTATTGAGATAAACTTTTGTTATTGACCAAATACTTATTTTCCACCATAATTTGCAAATAAATTCATTAAAAATCCTACAATGTGATTTTCTGGATTTTTTTTCTCATTTTGTCTGTCATAGTTGAAGTGTACCTATGATGAAAATTACAGGCCTCTCTCATCTTTTTAAGTGGGAGAACTTGCACAATTGGTGGCTGACTAAATACTTTTTTGCCCCACTGTAATTACATTCCAACCTAAGTATTGTGGGCTACTATGTACATCCATGAAGAAGAAACCATATAAATTAATCTGAAAAACTGTATCTCCTCTTCCCTGTGCATTTGTTAGTGGTAGTCGAGCGAGTGAGTGTTGTCGTAGTTTTCTGTTGTTAGTAGCTAGTGCGGTAATACCCACAAGGACAGGGTTACGACTCATTTGTGGCCCAAAAACGAGAAGCTAGCTTTGAAGTGGGACTGGTTTGTCCGGTTGAAGCGAGCGGAATGGAGTATGGGAACCATGCACACGTCTACTGTATGTTGTGCTCATTTCACTCTGGAGGACTTCGATGGCTTAGTATAACCAGTGAAAGCCAGGATTCGGAATGAGACTGGCTGAAACCAGGTGCTGTGCCGAGCTTGAACGTGAAGCCTGCAACCTCTATTTTCTACCGACCTACCGGTACATTGCCAGTGTCAGCAGTGATGGAGATAAAACGGATAAATTCAATGTGGATTTACCTCACTACATCGCTATTGGATTAACGGACTCTCCCTCTGCCGGTGAAATGGCCTCTCCCACTGAAGGCCTCTCCTTCACTCTTCTTTGACTTCGGTAGCTAACTCAGCCGTCAATCGTCAATTCTCCGATTGGCTTGCTGACTAAGATAACTGCATATACTGGTAACATTGTTTGATAACTGGTTAACTATTACTAGTCTGTTCAACCTCTCTTTCGTATCGTCTGAGACTCCTAAAGATTGGAAAGCGGCCGCGATCATCCCCCTCTTCAAAGGGGGAGACACTCTAGACCCAAACTGTTACAGACCTACAGTGCCTTGCGAAAGTATTCGGCCCCCTTGAACTTTGCGACCTTTTGCCACATTTCAGGCTTCAAACATAAAGATATAAAACTGTATTTTTTGTGTGAAGAATCAACAACAAGTGGGACACAATCATGAAGTGGAACGACATTTATTGGATATTTCAAACTTTTTTAACAAATCAAAAACGGAAAAATTGGGCGTGCAAAATGATTCAGCCCCCTTAAGTTAATACTTTGTAGCGCCACCTTTTGCTGCGATTACTGCTGTAAGTCGCTTGGGGTATGTCTCTATCAGTTTTGCGCATCGAGAGACTGACATTTTTTCCCATCCCTCCTTGCAAAACAGCTCGAGCTCAGTGAGGTTGGATGGAGAGCATTTGTGAACAGCAGTTTTCAGTTCTTTCCACAGATTCTCGATTGGATTCAGGTCTGGACTTTGACTTGGCCATTCTAACACCTGGATATGTTTATTTTTGAACCATTCAATTGTAGATTTTGCTTTATGTTTTGGATCATTGTCTTGTTGGAAGACAAATCTCCGTCCCAGTCTCAGGTCTTTTGCAGACTCCATCAGGTTTTCTTCTAGAATGGTCCTGTAATTGGCTCCATCCATCTTCCCATCAATTTTAACCATCTTCCCTGTCCCTGCTGAAGAAAAGCAGGCCCAAACTATGATGCTGCCACCACCATGTTTGACAGTGTGGATGGTGTGTTCAGGGTGATGAGCTGTGTTGCTTTTACGCCAAACATAACATTTTGCATTGTTGCCAAAAAGTTCAATTTTGGTTTCATCTGACCAGAGCACCTTCTTCCACATGTTTGGTGTGTCTCCCAGGTGGCTTGTGGCAAACTTTAAACAACACTTTTTATGGATATCTTTAAGAAATGGCTTTCTTCTTGCCACTCTTCCATAAAGGCCAGATTTGTGCAATATACGACTGATTGTTGTCCTATGGACAGAGTCTCCCACCTCAGCTGTAGATCTCTGCAGTTCATCCAGAGTGATCATGGGCCTCTTGGCTGCATCTCTGATCAGTCTTCTCCTTGTATGAGCTGAAAGTTTAGAGGGACGGCCAGGTCTTGGTAGATTTGCAGCGGTCTGATACTCCTTCCATTTCAATATTATCGCTTGCACAGTACTCCTTGGGATGTTTAAAGCTTGGGAAATATTTTTGTATCCAAATCCGGCTTTAAACTTCTTCACAACAGTATCTCGAACCTGCCTGGTGTGTTCCTTGTTCTTCATGATGCTCTCTGCGCTTTTAACGGACCTCTGAGACTATCACAGTGCAGGTGCATTTATACGGAGACTTGATTACACACAGGTGGATTGTATTTATCATCATTAGTCATTTAGGTCAACATTGGATCATTCAGAGATCCTCACAGAACTTCTGGAGAGAGTTTGCTGCACTGAAAGTAAAGGGGCTGAATAATTTTGCACGCCCAATTTTTCAGTTTTTGATTTGTTAAAAAAGTTTGAAATATCCAATAAATGTCGTTCCACTTCATGATTGTGTCCCACTTGTTGTTGATTCTTCACAAAAAAAAATACAGTTTTATATCTTTATGTTTGAAGCCTGAAATGTGGCAAAAGGTCGCAAAGTTCAAGGGGGCCGAATACTTTCGCAAGGCACTGTATATCCATCCTGCCCTGACTTTCTAAAGTCTTCAAAAGCCAGGTGAACAAACAGATCACCGACCATCTCGAATCCCACCGTACCTTCTCTGCTATCAATCCGATTTCTGAGCTGGTCACGGGTGTACCTCAGCCACGCTCAAGGTCCTAAACAATATCATAACCACCATAGATAAAGAACAGTACTGTGCAGACGTCTTCATCGACCTGGCCAAGGCTTTCAACTCTGTCAATCACCGTATTCTTATCGGCAGACTCAACAGCCTTGGTTTCTATAATGACTGCTTCGCCTGATTCACTAACTACTTCTCAGATAGAGTTCAGTGTGTCAAATTGGAGGGCCTGTTGCCCGGACCTCTGGCAGTCTCTATGGGGGTGCCACAGGGTTCAATTCTCGAGCCGACTCTTTTTTCTGTATATTTCAATGATGTCACTCATGCTGCGGGTGATTCTTTGATCCACCTCTACGCAGACGACACCATACTGTAAACATTGGCCCTTCTTTGGACACTGTTAACAAACCTCCAAACGAGTTTCGATGCCATACAACACTCCTTCTGTGGCCTCCAACTGCTCTTAAATGCTAGTAAAACTAAATGCATGCTCTTCAACCGATCGCTGCACACACCCGCCCGCCTAGCATCACTACTCTGGACGGTTCTGACTTAGAATATGTGGACAACTACAAATGCCTAGGTGTCTGGCTAGACTGTAAACTCTCCTTCCAGACTCATATTAAGCATCTCCAATCCAAAATTAAATCTAGAATCGGCTTCCTATTTCGCAACAAAGCCTCCGTCACTCATGCTGCTAAACATACTCTCGTAAAACTGACTATCCTGCCGATCCTTGACTTTGGCGATATAATTTACAAAATAGCCTCCAACACTCTACTCAGCAAATTGGATGCAGTCTATCACAGTGCCATCCGTTTTGTCACCAAA
The DNA here is from genome assembly GCF_045791955.1 of Oncorhynchus clarkii lewisi. Lineage (NCBI taxonomy): Eukaryota > Metazoa > Chordata > Actinopteri > Salmoniformes > Salmonidae > Oncorhynchus > Oncorhynchus clarkii. Next base: position 33,520,790 of record NC_092152.1, read on the forward strand.
GCCCCATATACTACCCACCATTGAGACCTGTACGCTCATGTTGGCTGGCCCTCGCTACATATTAGTCGCCAAACCCACTGGCTCCAGGTAATTTATAAGTCTTCGCTAGGTAAAGCTCCGCCTTATCTCAGCTCACTGGTCACCATAGCAACACCCACTCATAGCATGCGCTCCAGCAGGTATATTTCACTGGTCATCCCCAAAGCCAACACCTCATTTGGCCGCCTTTCCTTCCTCTGCTGTCAATGACTGGAACAAATTGCAAAAATCACTTAAGTTGGAGACATATCTCCCTCACTAACTTCAAGCATTGGCTGTCAGAGCAGCTTACCGATCGCTGCAGCTGTACACAGCCTATCTGTAAATAGTCTATCCAACCTACTACCTACCTCATCCCCATATTTGTTTTTTCTGCTCTTTTGCACACCAGTATTTATTCTTGCACATCCTCATCTGCACATCTATCACTCTAGTGTTAATTGCTAAATTGTAATTACTTCGCCACTATGGCCTATTTATTGCCTTACTTCCTTAATTTGCACACACTGTATACAGATGTTCAATTGTGTTATTGACTGTACAATTGTTCATCCCATGTGTAACTCTGTGTTGTTGTTTTTGTCGCACTACTTTGCTTTATCTTGGCCAGGTCGGAGTTGTAAATGAGAACTTGTTCTCAACTGGCCTACCTGGTTAAATAAAGGTGAAATAAAAATAAATAAATAAATGGCGTTATGTATTTCGAAAAAATGCTGGTTTACTTTAATGAGCTAGGAATGCACTGGCTGACTCACGTAGTGCTAACGTAACGTTAGCAGGCTGGTAGGGCTAACATTAGCAGGCTTGTTGGCTAGCAAATTTGCAAGCTGATTTGTAACAATAAATTCATACAGTATTTGCTTGTAAATTCGCTGAAAATGTAATGGAAACCAGTAGTCACGTGTGAAAGCAATTTGGTCTAATTTAAAATTATACATTTTAAGTGATTTCTGTTGGAGTTTAGAATTATAGGAAATAGGCTGGCTCGTCAGGTCCTCCATATTAAGTCACACCCTGCAAATGTTTATTTACTGTGTGACTTCGTCATTCTTCGGAATTCTGATCAGTTTAATGTAATAACTAAAAAAATGGAAAAGTGAGGTGTAACTTTGCATTGGGACTTTTGATGTGTATTCTAATGCAAAACCATGTTACATATGATACGTTTATGCTACCTACCATTTAAAGTGAAAAATCAGACTCTCAGAATGGAATTGCCCCTATTCACAATGCATTGTCAATTGTGTCACAAGTGAAGTTTTGTTTGATTTATGATTTTGTATTTTTCAATGTTCCTTCCTTGAATGAGAAGATAGAATATTTGTAATGTAGCGGAAATGTTTTGGCCTTGTGTTGTCTACTACAGTTTTGACGTCCACACCCAGTTTGGGAAAAATTGACATTTTGCAATCACACCAGACCCTATGAAGTATTTAACGGCCAAATGAATAGGAATATGTTTGGCATAATTGCATATACTGTATATGGAAACATTGTATATTATCTTAAATAGGAAACAGGCCTATCAATTAAACTTGCGAAACACTATGAAACTATTTGTTTCATGTCAAACTTTAGCATGCAACAGTTTTTCCTCATGTGACTGGTGTCATGTTGCCAAATTTCAACTATCTGTAACGCTAATCTCACTCAAGACGCTCAATCCCTTTTCATCAGACTCATTCGGGTAGATAAACATTAATATACGACCGTTTGATACTTTACCTGTGTGTGATTTATGAAATGGAAATAAACATAAGTATTTCCCCCTCTTCTTTCTATCCCAGGACAGGAAAGAGATTTCAGAAACCGCTCAATTGTTCCGCCCCATGATGCCCGTTTGTCACGGGTGGGAGTCAGTGCCACTGGGTCCATTGCGGCTCAAACTATGGTGGAAGTGCAACAATAGGCAGCCTATAGGTAGTTTAACATCCAAAATGGCAGCCATGCTTCTCAGTTTCTACACAAGGCGGTTATCATTGTTGATGGATGATGACGTCAGATTTTGATGTCTTGACACGCTTTGGTCGTTTCGGAGGAGGAAACATTCCTTCTCCTAGCCTACTCGCTTTAGCCTCGCAACAGTAACAATGTAACAAGCCTTGTCTAAATGGCAACTTTGTTTTGATGTCAATGCAAACTTAGTAAAACATTGAGTCGGGGAGAGAGTGCATGGGGTGGATGCATTTTTTCCAATAAAATATATTTCTAGAAATGTTCTATGGTAGCCTAGCCTACCATAGTACAGCCTAACCTACCATAAAAAAACATTTGTAACGTAACTAGTTACACCTGCTTACAACTGTGTTGTCAATAAACTGCAAACCGCAAGCTTTCACAGCATTGGGCAATCCAAACTGCTGTGAATGGGGATTACATAGGCTGTGTGTTTTTCTTTTATTTGGGCTATTATTACAATGTTACAATATTCAACAAAATAAAATAACATTGAATGCGATTCTAATAGGCTATAAATGTTGCAGGTCTGGGTAGAGCCATATACAGTATCCTCTGGGCACAACCAATTAATTGCATGTGCTTAAATTCTACTGAGTTTCCTTAAAAATATTATACCATTTAATTATTGTGTAGGCTTAGACAATACTATTCCAGTAATAATCAATTTGGTTAGAACAGGTTTTATTACAGCCTACTGGTCTTCCAAGTGTCCTTTGCGTTTGTTCCCAAACCTATATTTAACCAAATAACATACTAAACCATCTTCTTCTCATCCAATTTCCCTGCCTCCTCATTGGGGCTAAGAGGATGCGGTGACTTCTGATTGGGTGAAAGTTTTTCCTCTGGCTTTAGCACTTGTGGAGTCGCCCACACCCCACTCAAAATATATCCGTGGTCCAGACGCTCTATGCTACCAGTTGTTTTTACAGACAGTCAGTAACATACTGACTAAAATAAATCATTTTTGTAGACTATTTGTAGCAACTTCCTAACTGAAGATCATATATCCTAAAGCGCAACATCCAGATTGAGACGCGTTGTTAAACACAGAAGACAAATATTATTATTTTTAAATCCGTTAAAAAGGAGCGAAGATGGTGTCCGCTGGACTGGAGATCCTTGGACTGGGACTGTGCGTCATTGGTTCGCTCCTGGTGATGGTCGTTTGCGGGCTGCCCATGTGGAAGGTGACGGCGTTCATCGAGGCCAACATTGTGGTGGCTCAGACCATCTGGGATGGGCTTTGGATGTCCTGTGTGGTGCAGAGCACGGGCCAGATGCAGTGCAAGGTGCACGACTCGGTCCTTGCGCTCGGCCACGACCTGCAAGCGGCGCGAGCCCTGACCGTCATCGCATGTGTGTTTGGCGTGCTGGGGCTAATGGTGGTGATCGCTGGGGCGCAGTGCACCAACTGCATCAATGACGAGAACGTCAAAGCCCGGGTGGTGAACGCCGGAGGGGTTATCTACATAATCAGTGGCTTGTTTGTTTTAGTCCCTCTCTGCTGGATGGCCAACAACATAATCTCGGATTTCTACAACCCACAGGTGCCCGCGTCCAAGAAGAGGGAGATTGGGGCTGCGCTCTACATCGGTTGGGCGGCCACTGCGCTCCTGCTGATCGGGGGCGCGCTCCTCTGCTGCTCCTGTCCTTCTAACGGGAATTCGGGCTACTCGGCGAAATATGCCCGGACCAAACGGGCCACACCGAACGGGACCGTGGACTATGACAAAAGGAATTACGTGTAGCCCTGCGTCTCACCCTCATGATGGGGTGACTAGGCTGTGCTTAAATGTGGTCTGTGTTTTTTTGAAAAACTTTTTTGAAAAACGTTTTTTTGCACCTGCAGTTTACTCTGAACTTTTAAATAAATGAAAGCGTCATTCCCTTTTGTAACACTGACTTTAAACTAAACACAATATTGGAGAACATATTCATTCATCCTTTTTTTGCAAACAGAAGAAAATAAACGTTTGGAGACTATGCGTATAGCCTAAAGTGATAGCCAATGGCAAAAAGGAGCGTCTTTGTTTTAGGTACAGTATTGTTTTAAATGTCCAAGGCTATATTTTCTATAATTGCTCATAAACCTTTGCATTTAGAAATGTTTACCGGAATTTGTTTTTCTAAAAGGAAGTTCTAATGACAATATATCTGCTGTCTTTTTACTTCAGTGTAGGCTACAGTGACTTCAGAGTGGTTTAACTCCAAACCACTTAAAAGGTTTTTGGACAATGGATTTTTGCTGCATGAGACTGTGTGAAGATAGACGAAAACATGTTGGCCTATTTTCAAACCAAAACACAACTCAGGCATTCTTACATTTGTCTATAACAGCGAAAAATCACATATATTACACAAATTAGGACCATAGATTTAGATGTCAAATATAGGATGTCCACAACACCTGTTCTGGAGTCTAAATTATTTTAGGATAAAACAAAACATTTAGCAAACTTGTGTTTTATATATGTACATATTGTGCCGGATGTGTTTCTTTTCATGGATTTTTAGGAATATACTGCTGTTTTACTGACTGGTTTTGATGTAAAGATCCATTGTGTATTTGATGCAATATTCTTCTTTCCATTGTTACACTGACATTAAACGGATATTGTTTAAAGTATTTGTTTACATGTTTATTTAAACTGATCGAAAAGGTAGTTGAATTAATAGAATAAGGTACCAAAACATCAGAACATGTAGTTTGTAAGTCCTTAATATTATTTCTGGTTGGGCCTGCATGCAATGCATCCTGTTCCCACCGTGGTTCCCAAACCCCAGCCTGGCGGTTGTAAACCCCCACAGCAGGAGAAAGTACTTTGGTGAACTATAAATCCAGATGACAATACCTATTCAGCTAGAGTGGGGCTCTGCTGTTCAGCACACAATACTCCCCGACCCCATCCCCCTTTCAGCCAGCGCTCCCTCTACCCAACGCGCTGTTTAGCAGGCGTGTAAATTGAAGCTCGGGAGAATGTGCTAGAAACGTCTCCCCGCATGTCTGTCTTTCCACCACTATCGCTCTTTCCCGCCAATGGGTGGGTTTGGTTATGTAGGCCCGGATTGTGAGGTGGCTGATTGGGATGGCAAAACACATTTCCTGGTGGGATTAATATCACCAGACTTCAAAGAAATTGGAAATACAGACATTGCCATCCTAAAAGAAACATGGTATAGAGGAGATGGACCCACTGGTTGCGCTCTAGGTTATAGAAAGCCAGTAGTACCATCCCCTAAACAACCAAGTGTGAAACTGGGAAGAGACTCAGGGGGTATGTTAATTTGGTATAGAGCAGACCTAACCCACCATTAAATTAATAAAAACAGGAACATTTTACATCTGGCTACAAATTAATAGGGAAATTCTCAGACAAACATTTCCTCATGTGTGCAACCTATATCCCCCCAATAGAATCCCCAAACTTTAACAATGACAGCTTCTCCATCCTAAAGGGGAATCTCAATCATTTCCAGGCCCAGGGACATGTACTAGTCTGTCATGGTGACCAACATGCCAGAACTGGACAAGAACCTGACACTCTCAGCACACGACAAAGACTTACCTGGAGGTGACAGCTTTCCCTCACAAATATTCCCCCCCTTGATACAACTATCACAAAACAACCAACAAAAACAGGTCACAACTCCTCCAGCTCTGTCACACACCTAAGAAAGAAATTGAGAAACCTATCCAACTGAAAACATAAAGACCCAGAAAACCTGAGTCTAGGCCTTCACTATGGTGAATCACTAAAACAATACAGAAATACACTATGGAAAAAGAAGGAACAGCACGTCAGAAATCAGCTCAATATATTTGAAGAATCCATAGAATCTAACCACTTCTGGGAAAATTTGAACACACTAAACAACACAAAGAGTTATCTAATCCAAAACAGAGATGTATGTGATGAACCACTTATCCAAACTTTTTGGCTCTATAACAAAAGAACAAACAGCAAAGGCATATGATCAATCACCTGATCAAATACAAATCTTAGAATCAGCAATTAGAAAGACTACCAGAATCCACTGGATTCTCCAATTACATTGAATGAACTACAGGACAAAATACAAGCCCTCCAAACCAAAAAGACCTGTGGTGTTAATGGTATCCTAAATTAAATGATAAAATATACAGACCACAAATTGCAATTGGCTATAAACATCATCCTCAGCTTCGACATTTTCCCAATATTTGGAAGCAAGGTGTTACGCTCGTCGTAAGGAATAGTGGACCAAAGCGCAGCGTGGCAAGTGTTCATGATTTTTATTTATCAAAACACTCAAACAAAATAACAAAGTGAAAAAACAAACAGTTCTGTAAGGCAAATAAACTATACAGAAAACAACTACCCACAAAACACAGGCGCGAAAAAGGCTGCCTAAATATGATTCCCAATCAGAGACAACGATAAACAGCTGCCTCTGATTGAGAACCACACTCGGCCAAAAACAAAGAAATAGAAAACATAGAAGTAAAGAAACTAGAATGCCCACCCTAGTCACACCCTGGCCTAACCAAAATAGAGAATAAAAACCTCTCTATGGCCAGGGGCGTGACACAAGGACTGATCACCCAAATCCACAAAAGTGGAGACAAATTTGACCCCAATAACTACCCCCGGGATATGCATCAACAGCAACCTCTGCATTATCATTAACAGCAGACTCATACATTTCCTCAGTGAAAACAATGTACTGAGCAAATGTCAAATTGGTTTTTCACCAAATTACTGTACGACAGACCACGTATTCACCCTGCATACCCTGACAAATAAACAAACCAAAACAAAGGCAAAGTCTTCTCATGCTTTGTTGATTTAAAAAAATATTTTGACTCAATTTGGCATGATATTCTACTATACAAATTGATGAAAAGCAGTGTTAGGAGAAAAACATACACAACATTATAAAATCCATGTACACAAACAAGTGTGCGGTTAAAATAGGTAAAAAACAAATTTCTTTCCACAGGGCTGTGGGGTGAGACAGGGATGCAGCTTGAGCCCCACCTTCTTCACCATATATATCAATGAATTGGCGAGGGCACCCGGCCTCACCCTACTAGAATCTGAAGTCAAATGTCTACTGTTTGTTGATCTGGTGCTTCTGTCCCCAACCAAGGAGGCATACAAGAGCATCTAGATCTTATCTTCTGCACAGATTCTGTCAGACCTGACACTGACAGTAAATCTAAGTAAGACAAAATAATAGTGCTCCAAAAAAGGTCCAGTTGCCAGGACTACAAATACAAGTTCCATCTAGACACCAATGCCCTAGAGCACAAACAAACAAAATTATGCATACCTCGGCCTAAACATCAGCACCACAGGCAACTTCCACAAATTTGTGAACAATCTGAGAGATAAGGCAAGAAGGGCCTTCTACGTCATCAAAAGTTTGACATCCCAATTAGAATCTGACAAAAAAGAATTGAATCAGTTATAGAAACCATTGCCCTTTATGGTTTTGAGGTCTGGGGTCCGCTCACCAGCCAATAATTCACAAAATGGAACAAACACCAAATTGAGACTCAGCATGTAGAATTTAGCAAAAATATCCTCTGTGTACAATGTAAAACACCAAATAATGCTTGCAGAACAGAATTAGTATAATACCCGCTAAGTATCAAAATCCAGAAAAGAGACATTCAATTCTACAACCACTTAAAAAGAAAAGGTTCCCAAACCTTCCATAACAAAGCCATCACCTACAGAGAGATTAACCTAGAGAAGAGTGATTGTAGGATCCCCTAAGCAAGCTGGTCCTGGGTCTCTGTTTCAAAATGACAAACATCCCCAGGACAGCAACACAATTAGACCCAAACAAATCATGAGAAAACTAAATTATAATTACTTGTCACATTGGAAAGAATTAACAAAAAAATTGAGAAAACTGGAATGCTATTTGGCCCTAAACAGAGAGTACACAGTGACAGAATACCTGACCCATGTGACTGACCCAAAATTAAGGAAAGGTTTGACTATGTACAGACTCAGTGAGCATAGCCTTGCTATTGAGAGAGGCCGCCGAAGGCAGACCTGGCTTGCAAGAGAAGACAGGCTATGTGCACACTGCCCACAAAATGAGGTGGAAACTCAGCGGCACTTCCTAACCTCCTGGCAAATGTATGACCATATTAAAGACACATATTTCCCTCAGATGACAGACCCACAAATCACATTTTGATAAACTCACATATCTATTAGGTGAAATACCACAGTGCCATCACAGCAGCAATATTTGTGACCTGTTGCCACAAGAAAAGGGCAACCAGTGAAGAACAAACACCATTGCAAATACAACCCATATTTATGTTTATTTATTATTACAACACTGTACATAGCCATAATATGACATTTGAAATGTCTCTATTCCTTTGAAACGTTTATGAGTGTAACGTTTACTCTTCATTTTTATTGTTTATTTTACTTTTGTTTATTATCCATTTCACTTGCTTTGGCAATGTAAACATATGTTTCCAATAGGGTTGAATGGAGAGAACCCGGTTAAAAAGATTTACCAGGATTTACCGCCCAAAACCACTCCCTTTTCCCAGGATACATAACTGAGAGAAACCGGTAAATTATAATAAATTATTTATATGAACAGCATGGCATGAAATGGAACTGTTACATTATATGCAATGTCTAAATATGGTTTCTCTACGGCCTCTGCATGACGAATCATCAACGCTCAGGGTGGGGGACAGACAGATCTTAGTACGGAGAACAGTTCACAATGCATGTAGATCTATCATCTCATCATGGTAACTTTTTTATTGTGACAGGTAGCCATGCATTTGCTGCAGCATAACCTATGCTACAGTAATATAAAGACAGAATTTAACCATCTACATCTGGTTTTTGGGAGTCATCTTATTTTTTTATTTGTTTTAAAATTGCATTTGCAGAGTTTTAAAACATCACTCGAATATAGCTGCTTTAAATCAGTGCATGTTCGAGCACACTCTGGCAGTCTTTCTCTTTATCCATCAACTTCATTAAAATTGCATCCAAAATAGATAATAGTGTTCTAGATTGATATATAGCCCTATATATAAACTCAGCAAAAAAAAAAAACGTCCTCTCACTGTCAACTGCGTTTATTTTCAGTAAACTTAACATGTGTAAATATTTGTATGAACATTAGATTCAACAACTGAGACATAAACTGAACAAATTCCACAGACATGTGACTAACAGAAATTGAATAATGGGTCCCTAAACAAAGGGGGGGTCAAAATCAAAAGTAACAGTCAGTATCTGGTGTGGCCACCAGCTGCATTAAGTACTGCAGTGCATGTCCTCATGGACTGCACCAGATTTGCCAGTTCTTGCTGTGAGATGTTACCCCAATCTTCCACCAAGGCACCTGCAAGTTCCCAGACATTTCTTGGGGGAATGGCCCTTGCTCTCACACTCCGATTCAACAGGTCCAATAAGTGCTCTATGGGATTGAGATCCAGGCTAAACACACCAGCCAGCTGGACTGCGCATGCTTTGTGAACGAGGCTAGGGATACCATCTGGGCCGGCAGCCCTGCGAGGGTTAACACTCATAAATGACTTACTCAAGTTGGCCAAGGAGGAGGAGAGCCCACAGTCCTTGATAGCGGGCGTGTCAGTGCCACTGTATTATCCTCAAGCGAGTGAAGAAGGTGTTCAGATGCAAGACGTCGGTCTCCGCGACGTGGCTGGTTTTCCTTTTATAATCCATGATTGTCTGTAGACCCTGCCACATACGTCCCTATACCGACGTTCAGCCTTTGCGGAGGCAATAAATACACTGTTTGTATTTTTCCATATTCCCAGTCTTCTTGCCCTGGTTAAATGCGGTTGTTCGTGCTTTCAGTTTTGCGCAAATGCTCCCATCTATCCATCCACGGTTTCTGGTTGGGGTAGGTTATAATAGTCACAGTGGGTACAACATCTCCTATGCATTCACTGTATCGGTATATGTGTTGATATTATTTCTGAAGCTACTCTGAACATATCCCAGTCCACGTGATAAAAACAATCTTGAAGCGTGGATTGCTATTGGTCAGACCAGTGTTGAATAGTCCTTACCACGGGTGCTTCCTGTTTGAGTTTCTGACTATAGGAGGGGAGGAGCAAGGCGAGGGCAGGCGAGGGCCTTATATGCATTCTGGAAGGTAGTATAACATTAATCGAGAGTTTTAGCAGCGTGAGTACAACAAACAATATGTTGATAGAATTTCGGGAGCCTTTTTCTCAAATTTGCTTTGTTAAAATCTCCAGCTACAATAAATGCAGCCTCAGGATATGTGGTTTCCAGTTTGCATAAAGTCCAGTGAAGTTCTTTGAGGGCCGTCGTGGTATCGGCTTGAGGGGGGATATAGACCGCTGCAAATTCTCTCGGGAGATAGTACGGTCGGCATTTGATTGTAGGATATTCTAGGTCGGGTGAAAAGAAGGACTTCAGTTCCTGTATGTTATCACAGTTACACCATAAGTCGTTAATCATAAAACATATACATCCACCCTTCTGGTTCCCGGAGAGATGTTTGTTCCTGTCGGCGCGATGTACTGAGAACCCAACTGGCTTTATAGAGTCAGACAGTATATCTCGAGAAAGCCATGTTTCTGTGAAGCAGAGTATGTTACAATCCCTGGTGTCTCTCTGAAAAGCAACTCTCACCTTGAGTTCATCAACTTTATTATCCAGAGATTGGACATTAGCGAGTAAAATACTCAGGGGCAGTGGGTGGTGTGCACACTTCCTAAGTCAAACAAGAAGACCGCCCCGAGTACCTCTCTTGCGTCAGTGTTGTTTTGGGTCAGCCTCTGGAATAAGTTCAAATTCTCTGTGGAGAGCAAACAAAGGATCCGCTCCAGGGAAGTCGTAATCCTGGTTGTAATGCTGGATGTTCTGGTGAGTTACCGATGCTCTAATATCCAATAGTTCTTCCCGGTTTTATGACACAAAACAATTCCTTAGCTATTAATGTAAAAAATAGTTAATAAACAAAATACTGCAGAGTTTCCTAAGAGCTAGTCGCGATGCTGCCATCTCCGTCAGCGCCATCTGTGAAGCATGGTGGAGGTAGTGCTATGGTGTGGGCATGTATGGCTGCCAATGGAACTGGTTCCGTTGTATTTATTGATGATGTGACTGCTGACAAAAGCAGCAGGATGAATTCTGAAGTATTTAGGGCTATATTATCTGCTCAGATTCAGCCAAATGCTTCAAAACTCATTTGACGTTGCTTCACAGTGCAGATGGACAATGACCCGAAGCATACTGCGAAAGTAGTCCAATACTTTTTTAAGGTAAAGAAGTGGAATGTTCTGCAATGGCCAAGTAAATCACCTGACCTGAATCCAATTGAGCGTGCATTTCACTTGCTAAAGGAAAAACTGAAGGCAAAATGCCCCAAGAACAAGCAGGAACTGAAGACAACTGCAGTAAAGGCCTGGCAGAGAATCACCAGGGAAGAAACTCAGCATCTGGTGATGTCTATGGGTTCTAGACTTCAGGCAGTCATTGACTGCAAAGGATTAGCAACCAAGGATTAAAACTCACTATTTAATTGATGATTATGTTAGTTTGTCAAATTACTTTTGAGCCCCTAAAATTGGGGGGCTATGCATAAAAATGGTTGTAATTCCTACACAGTTCATACAATCATTTTGACACCTTAAATTAAAGATGAAAGTACACTTAAAGCACTTGATTGTTTCCTTTCCAATCCATTGTGGTGGCGTACAAAGCCAAAATTATTCAAATTGTGTCACTGTCCAAATAATTATGGACCTGACTGTATGTATTGGATAAGCCACAATCATTTGGGCTTGGGCTCATAAAATGCTCATCGGGCTCAGGTATCATCAGGGTTTACTTTTTTTAATGAAAGCTCTAATCAAATCCAGACAGGTCTATTTACAGTATATGCTTTATAATACTTTTGAATGACACTTTCAGTTTTGGCGGTATATACTGAGTTACCGGGATACAAGGAAAATATTCAACCCTAACCCAGATGTACAGCGATAACGCCAGCGTTTGGATTTACCAATGTGTTAGGTTGTTAAAATTAGCCCTTAGTGGGTCATACGCCCACATAGCTAGGGAATGTAAAGGCCATTCACGAGAACAATTCGGTCGAGGTAGCTATATGAGTTGGGCTGATTATTCTTTGGTGAAAAAATAACTATTAGCAGAAAGAAAATGTAGGTTCAAAAACTGCATGTATCCAATTGATAGTTTAGCCAAATGTGGCCAAGAGCCTGCCCACTTGATATAACTCCATTTTGAATCTATGCATTGATAAACTTTCATAGTAACATTTATAGTCATTTTTCGCTATGACGACAAGCTAGGCATTGCATCCCTCCCTCTATTGGCATTCAGACTGTGGTGTGTATCTGGTGTTTGGGCACAAAGAAGCAGTCCCTGCTCTGTTGGAAATGGGCTGGCTCTCTGGGCTGTTATTGTGGGACTGTTAGTTCCACTCCTCCAGCCACCTCACAGAGGGCGACGAAGCCAGGGTGTGTGTGTAAAGTTGAGGGTGCACCTTTAAAATACCCCCATTCCAGAGAGAAAAGAAGCAAACAGGGCCAGCAATGTCACTCAATGGGCCCTTGCCATGTAATGGTTTAGGACCTGCAGTTGCCTAGCTACAGGATCTATAATGTGGTGGTATGGATGAGCCTAATAAAGGCCCAGCCTGTGGACATACCCCCCCCCCCCCCACACACACACACACACACACACTCCCCTGTCTGGGACAGGGAGAAGGGATTTATGAACAGCCAGTGATTCAGCAATGAACAAAGCATGAGTAACTATGTGTACGAGATGTAAGAATGTTTCTTTCTGTGTTTATGAACTATCACAAATGGTTTCTCTCTAAAAACGTTTTTGGAATGTCTTCACATGGAAAAAACAACAGTCCAATCTGATCCAAAATGTTGATGATAAAACCATGACAAGTAGGGATAAATAATGTAGATTAACTTTATTACATTTTTTATATTGCTTTACCAATATTCTACTCCATCTCAACACATTTCATTCTCAAACAGGTGACCAATGTAATACAATGATACAATATATATATAATAATCTCAGTAGCATTGGAAACATCATGGTTTCTGACACATGGAGAAGCCATTTTAGTGAACAGTAAACTTGACCTAGTTGAGGGAGAGCGATTGGACCCGAAGAGAAGGGGGTGGGTTCTGGGAGCTAAAGAGTCCCCTGATTCTTTTTGAACCCCACCCCCTGGTTAAGGTTAGGATTTGGGGAGGGTAAACCGATCCAAAATCTGTGCTTTAAGGTAACATTAACCCAGTACGGTGGTTGGCAGTTGGGCTGGGTTGTTGTTTCTCATGACCTGACCTTTCACCTCTAACCTTGGCCTGTGGAGTGAGAAGTCACTTCCCTCTACTGATCACGCATGAGCTCATCTTTCTGGAACCCCCCACGTCACTGAGGTCACACACCCTCTGACACCTCACATCTGCTGGAGCACTCAAAGCATTAAGGTCAGGTGGTCACTGCACACCTTATAGTGAAAAATAGACAAAGACTGAAAGACAGAGAGATACAGCGGGAGGGGAAAGAAAGAAGGAAAGATAAAGACCACTGACCTTCTGAATAACAAAACATTATACTTTGTCATATCAAGCCTCTAAATCCCAGTTAGGGAGTTTCTATAAAGGAGTCTGGTAGGAGCATACTTTCTCTCTTAGTCAGATCTTTGATAAATAAAAGGTTAGGTGATTTACTTTAACAAGGTGATTCAGACAAAAAAAGAGAGAGTAAAATATGACTCAGTCAAAGCAGGTGCATCCAGATAAAGAGTCTCCAATAAAACAGAGTTTCAGTCACTCCATTCCCATGCTTACAGTAAAAGGACAAATGGGAGTTTATCATCTTAACTGATGAGCAAGTACATAAGCTATTTTTAGAAGTGGTAAGTGGCACAATTCATGGCTAGATAGTTGTGGACCACTGAGACTTAAGCCAGCCCAGTAGCACGATCAGACTTCCTGTCAGACAACGGAACAGGGAGGGACATGTGAAATATGGGAGAGAGGGGGCTTAAACACTGCTCCATCACACATGTGAAACACTCCTTGTTATGGGCTCTCTAGTTGTTGTCTCACACTACTATCCCTCAAGCATGAACACACACACAGATGCACACACACATGTTCATGAACGCGCGCAGAGAGAGAGACACACACACACAGTCTTGCACAGCTAACCTTGTTGGGACATACAATTCAGTCCCATTCAAAATCCTATTTTCCTTAACCCCTAACCCTAAACTTAACCCAAAAACCGAACCTTGACCCTAAACCTAACCCTAGCTCCTAACACTAACCCTAAAACCTAACCCTAAACCTAATTCTAACCTTAACCCCCTAGAAATAGCATTTGACCTTGTAGGGGCCAACAAAATGTCCCCAGTTGGTCAAAGTTTTGTTTGTTTACTATTCTTGTGGGGACTTCTGATCCCCACAAGTATAGTTAAACACGTCCACACACTTCCATACACACACGTCCATACACACACGTCCACACACACACGTCCACACACACACGTCCACACACACACACGTCCACACACACACACACACAAAAACCTGGGCCAGACAAAGTCACTCATTCCAAATCATTAATCTCATCTACCCTGCACTACACCGTCCTAAAGTGGTTGTGTTTGTGTTGGAGATGTTTTTGGACTTGTCAGCAAAAAAAACAGAGGCTACTCCCTCTGACATCCCACCCAAGACATTCCTGCTTTTGTCATCTAGATGGAACAACATGTTGTTCCTTTACACTAGAATGAGGAATCAAGACCCCAGTGAGGAGGTTATCAATTGCATTACAAAATATTAACATAGAGTGAAAAGATTTTGAGAACGGGAGTTTTATCCAATTTTCCACTCCACCAATCATCCAGAATAGATGAACAGATTCTAAACAACAGTCTGCCTACTGTATAGTACACCAATACAACACCAGTCTGCCTACTGTATAGTACACCAATACAACACCAGTCTGCCTACTGTATAGTACACCAATACAACATCAGGCCACAACACGAAAAACAACCCTGTTAAACACTGAAACAAACATGCCACAGAACAGACAACACATCCAAGAAACCACAAGGCAGCCGGACCAGACAAATGCCTGACAGCTCTCTGCTGAGATGAATGAGAGGGCCTGCAGGTTGTGGAATGTCAGAGTCGGCTCAGAAGTCTCTCTTCTTGTATGTCTGTCAACCTTTTCAGCTAAGAACCCACATTTGGGGGGAGGGGGGTTGAAGTGACCAATCAAGTAAACCAAACTATAACCCAGGAATTACATACAACACATAATTTGGAGAAACAGTGAGTATCCTAAGGTGTGAGTGCATGCCATGCCAGCGGTCCTCTATCTACTCTGTCTACATTCGTGGCCAAAAGTTTTGAGAATGAGACAAATATTAATTTTTACAAAGTCTGCTGCCTCAGTTTGTATGATGGCAATTTGCATATACTCCAGAATGTTATGAAGAGTAATCAGATGAATTGCAATTAATTCCAAAGTCCCTCTTTGCCATGCAAATGAACTGAATCCCAAAAAACATTTCCACTGCATTTCAGCCCTGCCACAAAAGGACCAGCTGACATCATGTCAGTAATTATCTCGTTAACACAGGTGTGAGTGTTGACGAGGACAGGGCTGGAGATCACTCTGTCATGCTGATTGAGTTTGAATAACAGACTGGAAGCTTCAAAAGGAGGGTGGTGCTTGGAATCATTGTTCTTCCTCTGTCAACCAAGGTTACCTGCAAGGAAACATGT
Organism: Oncorhynchus clarkii lewisi; assembly: GCF_045791955.1. Classification (NCBI taxonomy): domain Eukaryota; kingdom Metazoa; phylum Chordata; class Actinopteri; order Salmoniformes; family Salmonidae; genus Oncorhynchus; species Oncorhynchus clarkii. The sequence continues at coordinate 33,536,619 of NC_092152.1, forward strand.
GCCGTCATTATTGCCTTGCACCAAATTTTGCCTAAGAACACAGCCATGAATAAAGAATGGTACCAACACATCCTCCGAGAGCAACTTCTCCCAACCATCCAGGAACAGTTTGGTGACCAACAATGCCTTTTCCAGCATGATGGAGCATCTTGCCATAAGGCAAAAGTGATAACTAAGTGGCTCGTGGAACAAAACATCAATATTTTGGGTCCATGGCCAGGAAACTCCCCAGACCTTAATCCCATTGAGAACTTGTGGTCAATCCTCAAGAGGCGGGGGGACAAACAAAAACCCACAAATTCTGACAAACTCCAAGCATTGACTATGCCAGAATGGGCTGCCATCAGTCAGGATGTTGCCCAGAAGTTAATTGACAGCATGTCAGGGCGGATTGCCCTTGAAAAAGAAGGGTCAACACTGCAAATATTGACTCTTTGCATCAACTTCATGTAATTGTCAATAAAAGCCTTTGACACTTATGAAATGCTTGTAATTATACTTCAATATTCCATAGTAACATCTGACAAAACCTTGTGGAAATTAATATTTGTGTCATTCTCAAAAGTTTTGGCCACGACTGTAGTCAACCCAAGGTCTTTGTAATTAATGGACGAGGCTGTTTTTAGTATCAGCTGGGCCTGTTGGCCCACATATTTACATGGGAAATGGCAATCAGTACAAGTTACAACACACACACAGGATCCTGAGGAGAGCATTGTTTTGACACTAATTGCATCTTGCAGGAAACTCTGTGTTGCTTATTCCAGGCACTGGTGTGGATTTTCTCTGTTGACTGATGCTCACAACAGCACAGCTTGGGAAAAATAAACAACAAACTATTAGTTTAGGATTAAATTAGTGTTTAGATAATTCCTATGAGTGTGTGAGCCCCTATCAAAGTTTATCTTGGTACGAAGTAGCAGAAACAGTATGGTTTGAAACCCTCCCACTGGGCACAGATGTTAGTTCATGTCTAGTTTTGATTAACATTTGGTTGAGTTGTCAACTAAAGTGAAACCAACAAACAATGTCACCATGGCATATAGGTTATAAATTGGGTGAAAGGAAATATGAAGTTCCCTTATGTTGATGACTTTAAAAAAATATTTTGGGGTTGAAATGACATGGACACAATGTTGACTCAACCAGTTTTGGCCCAGTGGATTCTGTTTTGAATGCCCTCAGGACTGGACTAGGATAGTGTAAAGAATGTCCTTCCAACTCTGTGAGGTTTCCAGGAAGTGCAGTGTGTCCCTTCTCGTGAAAGGCTTTAATTGGCCTCAGGTCTGGCCTTCTGTGAGGCTGCCCAGTCATCTAAGACACTGGCCTCTCCATGCCGTGTATGTGTCTAAGCATTTGGTATAGTCACAGATCCATGACGGTGGGTAGGTGGTTAGACTTTCAGAAAGCAGTAGCAGTGGTAGGTCCTTTGTTCCCAACATGGTCTGTAGTTCGATGGCATCTCGGTTTTAAGAAGGAAAGAAAAAAAGCATGCACTGTAGTCAGGTTCATTGATACACTACCAAATAAAAAATAAGAAAAATGCACAACATTTATACTCTGTTTCAAGAGTTTGTTTAGAAAGAGGGTAGTGATGCCAGCTTTCGAGGCTGAACCTATAACTGTGAGAGGTCAGAGGACACTAGGATTAAGGGTCAAAATGTAAAGGGCATCTGTAGACCCCAGCTGAAGTTTGAGGGAGCTAGTGACGATTGGCTCAGTAAATTCAGCACTGGGGAAGAGCAACTTATTTGTGTGTGTGTAACCCACTCACCCTCCTCAGCAGTGACTCGGTGAGACGGGCGACAGGGAGTAGGAGTCAGCTGTGGGCTTTTGTCCCTGGTCGTCCAGCCTGGCTAATCCCATCAGGAATCTGGGATTGTTAAATCGAGAAAGAAAGAGGAAGAGAAATAGTGAAATGGCTTTAGATGGAGAGGGTTATATGTGAGAAGTGATTGAGACATGCTGTAAATATAATGTGCCTGAATGTCTTCCCTAAAACTTTCAAACATCTCTTTAAGTCTTTCTAACCAATAAACAAATATGTAATACTATATGAATAAAGAGATAAAGAGCTGCAATGGTATTGACACAGTGACCCATACACACAATCGCACAAAGTGCTCTTGGGTAAAGTAGTCACTGGGGTCCTTCTGTGAACAAAGTAGCAAAGCCCGAAGGAGTAAAGGCAACACGAGTGTGTGAGACTGTAAGGTCATCTAATACTCTCTGTCCCACACCCTACCCCTCTCCTGCCACGTGTGTGTGTGTGTCGTGGCGACCCGACCAGGGGAGTGTTTCATAATCCTCTGGAACAGAGCAGCGGAAAGAGCGGTGGTTACACATCACTGGGGGTTGGATGGGTGGAAGATGGTAATCAATAAATATGGTGGGGTTTGAGGGGTGAGGTGGTTTGGTTTAAAGGTGGAATGAAATTATGGCGAGATGGAGATTGTTTGGAGATGAAGTAAAGATGGGTTAGGACTGGAGAGGTACAATTGAAGTTGCATCCCACGACACCCTATTCCCTATAAAGTGCACTATTGGACCCTGGTCAGATGTCAGGGGAAGCTCACCCAGGTAGAAACTTTGTCTTTACACAGAATTCTGCTAATTCCCAACTTTTTGCAACAGAGACCATGAGTGATGTTTCCCCCGAAGAATGGCCAGTGGGAGGGATACCATAATTGACTGGATGGAATTCACAATCTCTTCATGTTTCAATGGCATCTGAGAGATGTGACCTCTGTATAGATTGGGGTGAGGCTATGAGAAGGTAAAAGGGTATGGGGGTGTTGAGATGGGGCACAAACATGTTGTGATTTGGTGAAAAGGCAGACAGGAAAACCGCCAGAACATTCCTTGATAAGGATGAAGTTCACAATGTAAAGGAATAGTGGAATAGTGAAACCAGACCCTGACCAGGGAAGTCATGGCAGCGAAGTCCCACATCACAGTGGCCAAGTTCAAGAGACCATCTTCTCCCAAAGTAGAAGTAAACAATAATTTGTCTCTGTAAGCTCACTTTAGGTAATAACATCACTAGAAAATAAACAGGTTCCACCCAGTAATTGGTGTGTGTGTGTGTGTGTGTATATATATAGTTAAAGTCAGGTGTTAACATACACCTTAGCCAAATACATTTAAACTCAGTTTTTCACAATTCCTGACATTTAATCCCAGTAAACCCCCCAGACCTTAATCCCATTGAGAACTTGTGGTTAATCCTCAAGAGGCGGGTGGACAAACAAAACCCCACAAATTCTGATAAACGCCAAGCACTGATTATGCAAGAATGGGCTGCCATCAGTCAGGGTGTGGCCCAGAAGTTAATTGACAGCGGATTGCAGAGGTCTTGAAAAAGAAGGGTCAACACTGCAAATATTGACTCTGCATCAACTTCATGTAATTGTCAATAAAAGCCTTTGACACTTATGAAATGCTTGTAATTATACTTCAGTATTCCATAGTAACATCTGACAAATATATCTAAAGACACTAAAGCAGCAAATGTGTAGAAATGAATATTTGTGTCATTCTCAACTTTTGGCCTCAACTGTACACACGTGTGTTCAGAGGAACCTAAATGCTAAACAATAGAACTATACACTTTCTAACATTCAGTTGCACTGCACCAGAGCTCAGTAAGCAAGATGCGCCTTCTGACATGTTTCACTCTCACTGTGGAGAGCAGATCAGCCTTTCCTGTGAAACTGCCAGCACCCTCTGCTCTGTGGGTCGTGGCTGCAGATTGATCAGAGAGAGATAAGGGGCTCACAGAGCGGGGCTTGGAGCACACCCATCCATCCAGCACAGTAATGAACAAAGCCCAAACTAAAACCAGGAAACTGGGGTTATATTCCGCTATGTGGGCCAACGTGTATTAACCCATGCTCCAGATCAGTAGACTGGGGGAGATGGTTTAACCATCCCAGTTTCTATGGTCCATATCACATACTGAGAAGTTTTATTACACACCCTACTACAATGTTCCAAACGTATCCTTACCCTAGTAGATGGTAGCTTCAACAATTATATGTGGATAAAATATAATTTATTAAGTGTTACATAAAATAAAAAATAAAGACAACAGAAGAAAAAAAAAACTAATTTACATGAGATTAAAAACATGTACATTTTTTTTTTATTTTTACAATATACACATGGAATTGGCCAGAGCTGAATAGACAAAACATTGGAAATACTGTTAGCTGAATAAAAGAGGTGAAGCACACAATCGAGATCTTCATCACATTGGGCATGAATCTAATTGTAATGTCAGTCTCTTCCAGCATCGACAGCTTTCATATGTCACTTTCAGGAACTTTACCCAAACAGTGTGCCCTAGGACAGCAGGGTGATGAGAGCATTCAGAAACTTAGTCCTGTCCTCCATCTTTAGCTCAATGACTGCAAAGGGAAAACACAGGTAATGATGCGTGTGTGTCTGTTTCCATGGGGAAATGGTAAACACCTGATGATGTAATGATTACACCTGTAAGAATGACTTGAGGTATCTGATGAGATCCAAAATCAAGTATTGAACTGTGTGTAAGAAAAATAAGTGTACAGCTAACAGGTTCCATCTGTAATGTCTGCTCTCTTGTGGCCAATATATACAATGACAAGAACATTTTACTTAGAGGTGTCGAAGTGGTTGTGGAGAGTTCTGGAGCTGGTGCTCTCTGCTGCCTTCTCAAACGCACAGCCAATGAAACTATTGGAGGGGGAGAGGGTGAGAGAAAGTAAAGGCAGAGCAAATGAAAGGAAACAAATTACAATGGTCATTTTTGGTTTCCCCACAAAATACAACCAAGAACATTCAAGTGCTGTAATCTTGCACACGACCGACACACGTTATGGACTCACTTCTTCTTGTCGGATGTCTCAGACTCAGGTGGGATGCCCACAACGATGACAATTCCCTTCAAAATCCATGGGAGCAGCTATGACCAAGGGCAGTAGCTTACAGCGCTTATTCCTTGTCTTTGAACAGGCATAGGCAGACATAAGCAAGAGCGATGCAAAGGACCCCAAAGGAACATCTAAAAACACATTTTCTTTTGAAACTAATTGAAGACAAGGGGCAATAAAGCTAGACGGGGTCTTGGACAGTGGGTAGGTGAAACACAGTGAGGAACTCACGGAGCGTACAAAGGCTTTGAGCAGGTACTTGCAGAGCAGAGTCAAAGCCATGGGCTTGGAGAACAGCTTCACATCAGGAGTGCCATGCATAGAGATGGAGAGGAGCATTAAAGGGGTGGCATCTCACTCACACACGCACCTCCAAGAGGTAGCAGTAGAGGAAGGGTCCCTGTGACAGTATGAGGTTGGTGCAGATGCAGCTCTGTTGGATGGCGTTCAGCTTCTTCTTAGCCAGGTCAATGCCACCATGGAGACACTCAAGGTTACACCTATCAGGATGGGATCATTCTAACACCTAGGGTGCATTCATTAGCGCACAGCATAGCAAAACGTTTTGCAATAAAATTTGATTCTATTGGACAAATTCAGGTAGGTAGTCTCCCGTCTCATCCCGTTTGTATGGAGATAGAAATCTATTGAAATGTTTAATATATCCTTTCTATAATACCTCCAGCATCGGCACCATACAATGCACCCTGGATAAAAAATGTGCTGGACTCTGCGTTAAATTACTAATTTCTCGAAGTAGGAATATCGCAAAAATGTATCAATGGCTCATTCGAGAGAAGACATCCTCCTGAGTTATGACATCAGTCACTATTGAAATCTGACATGTACGATAGACGTTTTCACAATCTAAAAGTCGTATTATATTAACTTCCAGTGTAGTGAGAGCGTCTATCACGGTGCTACAACATACCGGGCAGGATTTCTGTCTGCTTGAACTCCAATAACTCAGATACACATGAAAAGACCCCAAAAAAACAAAAACAACAACATTCAAGATGGGCAAACCTTTTCTTTAATGATATGCATCCAGATGTATTTGCTTATTATTCATGTGTGTGTGTGTGCGCATGGATGCACGTGTATGTACCAGGAGAGGAAGTCAAGGGCCTTGATGAAGTTGTCGCCAGGGCTCTCATCCTTCTCAGTGTTCTCCAGCAGGGCGACAGCAGCGTGCACCACATTGGCCAGGAAACGATTCTTGAAGCCAAAGTGAACGCCGAGCGTCTGGATACCGATGTCCTTCATACTGAAGGAACAGTGACAAGAGCATTTAAAATGATGATTTTGGGTATATTAAGAGAGGAGAATATTGTATTCATAATATACAGAGTCAGACAACGGAATCCAGAGTCATTGATACCGGGGATTATTTACAGATACAGGTAACTGGTCAAATAAATTGACCACAACCATAAAGTGTCTTTATTAGGCACCGGGCCACCACGTGCCAGAACAGCTTCAATGCACCTTGGCATAGATACTACAAGTGTCTGGAACTCTATATGAGATGTGACACCATTCTTCCAGAAGAAATTCCATAATTTGGTGTGGTTATGTTGATGGAAAATTCTGTCTCAGGCGCCGCTCCAGAATCTCCCATAAGCGTTCATTGGGTTGAGGTACGGTAACTGGGACGGCCATGGCATGTGTTTACATCATTTTCATGCTCATCAAACCAATCAGTGACTTCTCATGTCCTGTGGAGAGGCAATGTCATCCTATGGGGACATAGCTATGGTAGCCAAAATAATGGTATGCACAGGACTTTTATACACGACCCTAAGCATGGGATGTTAACTGCTTAATTTACTCAGGAACCACACCCGTGTGGAAGCACCTGCTTTTAATACACTTTGTATCCCTCATTTACTTAAGTGTTTCCATATATTGATGCACTAAAACAGACACTCTTACCTGTATTTCTTGGACGATTATTCTATGACTTCTCGTAGATTCTCTTTGATTGACATGTCCATGGAGTTGAACTTCTGCTTCACCTGCTTCAGGGGCAGGCTGGACAACACAAACAGAAATAATCTTTAATAATCATTCAAACCACCCATTATCATCAATGAATCAAATGACAAACTGCTGCTCATTACTCTTGATGAAGTGACATTTGTCCTTCAGAGGCCACTGACTAATTGATTAGTAAATTATACTCAAGAATTTGAGTCCAGCATGTCCCTAGAATGATAATTTGCTTATTTGACAGATGATTCTAGTTGACAGTCAAAACTTGAGGGTAGCATACCCCATGTCAGCAAGGAACTCTTGGAGTTTCTTCTGGCCGTGCATGGACCAGAGCTTGAAGTTGCAGGAGGTATGAGTTACATATACTCTCATACAGAGACCAGTGTTGGTACAGGGCCAGACACAGACTGAGACAGTGTTTCAAGGGGTTAACACACAAAGAATGCAGGATAGAGAGCAGAGGGTGACAAGCAGGCCACTTCACTTTTTCCACATTGTTATGTTAGCCTTATAAAATGTTCCTCAAACTACACATAATAGCCCATAACGACAAAGCCAAAACATGTTTAGACATTTTAGCAAATGTGAAATGAAAAACAGGAAATACCTTATTTACATAAGTATTCAGACCATTTGCTATGAAACTCAATTGAGCTCAGGTGCATTCTGTTTCCATTGATCATCCTTGAGATGTTTCTACAACTTGATTGGAGTCCACCTGTGGTAAATTAAATTGATTGGACATGATGATTTGGAAAGGCACACACCTGTGTAAATAAGGTCCCACAGTTGACAGTGCATGTCAGAGCAAAAACCAAGCCATGAGGTGGAGATGGGAGAACTTTCCAGAAGGACAACCATCTCTGCAGCACTCCACCAATCAGGCTTTTAATGGTAGAGTGGCCAGACAGGCCTTTTACAGAGGAGTGGCTTCCATGAGAGCCCGCTTGGAGTTTGTCAAAAGGCACCTAAAGGACTCTCAGACCATGAGAAACAAGATTCTCTGGTCTGATGAAACCAAGATTGAACTCTTTGGTCTGAATGCCAAGAGTCACATCTGAAAGAAACCAGGCAATACTCATCACCTGGCCAATACCTTCCCTATGTTGAAGCATGGTGGCAGCATCATGCTGTGGGAATGTTTTTCAGCAGCAGGGATTGGAAGACTAGTCAGGATCGAGGGAAAGATTAACAGAGCAAAGTACAGAGAGAGATCCTTGATGAAAACCTACTCCAGAGTGCTCAGGACCTCATAATGGGGAAAAGGTTCACCTTCCAACAGGACAACGACCCTTAGCACATATCCAAGACAATGCAGGAGTCGCTTCAGGACAAGTCTCAATGTCCTTGAGTGGCCCAGATGTCCGTTTTTAATAAATTTGCAAAAATGTCTAAACCTGTTTTTGCTTTGAGTATTCTTGGGTATAATGCTACAAGCTTGGCACACCTGTATTTGAAGGGGTTTCTCCCATTCTTATCTACAGATCCTCATCAGAGGTTGGATGGGGAGCGTTGCTGCACAGCTTTTTTCAGGTCTCTCCAGAGATGTTCGATCAAGTTCAAGTCCAGGGCTCTGGCTGGAACACTCAATGACATTCAGAGACTTGTCCCGAAGCCACTCCTGCTTTGTGCTTAGGGGCGTTGTCCTGTTGGAAGGTGTACCTTCACCCCAGTCTAGAGGTCCTAAGCGCTCTGGAGCAGGTTTATCAAGGAACTCTGTACTTTGCTGCGTTCATCTTTCAGAGCAGGTGAACTGATGATCTCTGCATGCGTGGTTCCCACCGTGAAGCATGGTTGAGGTGTAATGGTGCTTTGCTGGTGACACTCAGTGATTTATTTAGAATTCAAGGCACTCTTACCCAGCATAGCTACCACAGCATTCTGCAGCGATACACCATCCCATCTGGTTTGCGCTTAGTGGGACAATCATTTGTTATTCAACAGGACAATGACCAAACATACTTCCAGGCTGCGGAAGGGCTATTTGACCAATAAGAAGAGTGGTGGAGTGCTGCATCAGATGACCTGGCCTGCACAATCACCTGACCTCAACCCAATTGAGATGGTTTGGAATGAGTTGGACCACAGAGTGAAGGAAAAGCAGCCAACAAGTGCTCTGCATATGTGGAAAGGGTGGCTACTTTGAATTATCCAAAATATATTTTGATTTGTTTAACCCTTTTTGGTTACTACATGATTCCATGTGTTATTTCATAGTTGAGGTCTTCACCATTATTATACAATATAGAAAATAGTAAAAATAAAGAAAACTCCTTGAATGAGTAGGTGTGTCCAAACTTTTGATTGATACTGTGAGGATTAGATAGAGAGGACCCAGTTTCAACATAATCAATATATAATCCATACTCACTGAAGTTCCACGGTATTCATATTGTTCATAGTCAAACAGGATCTCGCGTCTGAAATGAAAATGTTTTAAAAAAAGTCACAATCTGCACAATTTGCACGGTTCAGAACACTGGTTGATGGTGGTTATGCCATCTGGACAACAATTTCTTTGCTCTTTATCATCTCACAGGTAGTATCCTCAAGGACTTTTCTCCTGTGAAGTCACCCAACTGCTGCCAAAGTCAATCAACCACTTGTGAACGACTAGCCCAAACTTAGACCTCTTTATTAATAATTTAATTTATTAATAATACAAGGTCTAATTGTATTCCAATAGCAAATGCTTTCGAGAACTCACAATCAAATGACTACCTGTATAGTGGCAAATGTTCCACGTTGGAATGTATATCCATAGTCAGTACTTAAAAAGCCCTCCCTTACATGACCACGTAGTGCACAAGAAACTATTAAATCCAATTATTAGATGCTACCACCACCCTCCAAATCAAAACCAAAACATGCATTCCATGTTGTGTTCTCGCTTTGCGTGCACACCTGTCTGTTCCTCACACTTGTTTGTCCTAGCTAATCAGCCTTGCAATATAGGAGCCATGATGCCACAGACAAGAAGCAGAATGGGGCATGCACACACTGACATCAATGTTTTGATTTGGGGGGGGGGGGTCAACAATTGGATTTAATTATTTCCCGGCACAACAAGGCGATGCAAACAACGCATTATGAATCGAAACTGTCCACCAAAGAGCCACAGACAAACGGCGGTAAATAAGTGGGCTAGTGTTATACGGCTAGACATAGAATATAAATCTTGGTCTAGAAGCTGGGCTAGTAAAGGACTGGTGTACCCTAAATAACAGACCATGACTATGTCCCAAATGGCACCCTATTCTCCACATAGTGCAGTACTTTTGCACTTTTTACAAGAAAAGGTGTAATTTGGGAGATAGACATTGACTGCTCACCTGGTTGTCATTGTAGACATTGACTACATCCACAGGTCTGTGTGTGTCACATATGAAGAAGATGGAGTCTTCCTCTGGTTGTAGGGTTTCCAGGAGATCAACATTGGCTCCACAGTTGATCAGGACAAAATAGTGGAACTGAAATTAGAGCAAATAACACACCTGTCATAGATGTTTGTGTTCTTGATAGTCATATTTGACACCATACGATTAACTCCAGGGCTATCAGGACTGGACAGGAGTGTCACACTACCTGCTCCTTGTGCTCTAGGAAGGCCAAGGTCTTGCCACCCTGTCACTGGCACCAAGGTGTACTGGACCTGGTCACAGTGAAACAGTGCCTGTGTAGAGGGTGGTGTAAGAAGCAATCAGAATACATTTGAATTACACAACTATGCAGCAGAACAGTTGACAACAAACAGTGCAGCTATGTCAGAAAGTTAACTTATTTGACAGCAAACGAAAGGGCTCTAATTTACCTGTAACATCTTACAGGCGCAGAGTGCATCGATATCCGATGACACCATGAGAGCAATTCTCTGAAAACAACGCAATTGAGAAACATAACAATATGCAAGTCACAGAAGCTTGTAAAAGTAACATCGTATTCACTTGTTGCAAAATAGCAGGCAAATTAACGTTAGCCGACTGAAAAATTAGTCCTCTCCTCTCTATTGTTAGCTAAGTACGTTAACTAATTACAGTAGTCAACGTTATCTAACTAATTTGCATGCAGGAAGCTAATTTCAGTTTCAGAAGCTCTCACCTGGTTGACAACAATGTCGTAGAATTCCTTTCTTATGTCCGCAATAAACATTTCACACTATTTTCGTGAGGTTTCATTAAAAAAATATATATATAGCTATGCGCTATTTGTTCTTTGAGCTCAAGTTGAAACACCAGGAGCTTTTTTGTTGCATGCCCAACAGTTCCTTGAGGAACTATCACGCCAAATTCGCACGTCAGCTAACGAAATTTAAACAGCCAATAAAACTCTACCTACCAGCATGCAATTTCTATTGTTCAGTTTTACACAAACTATACAAAGTGGAGTTTTATTGGCTGTTTAAATTTCGTCAGCTGACGTGCGAATTTGGATAGGGTATCTATCCATCCAGCTCTGTGAGCCAATCGCGTAGGATGTGATCTTGTTTTCTGGATTATGATTGCTGTTCATGCTTTGTTTTGTGATATTCGTCACTTCCTGCTGTCATCGTGGCTAAGCGGAAAACAACATAGGAGTTTCAACCAGCAGCCAGTTTGCCGGAGCAGTAATAAGCTATTTAATAGAAGAAGAATAACAAATAAGCTATTTATTATAGCTTTATTCAATACATTTTGATATATAACGTTTTGGCGTACAGTAGCACATCATGGTAAGTACTCAATAACATTGGTTTTGACTGTTGCTTTTGTCAAATAGTACCTACACTAACAACATCGCATTCGAAATTCATTAGCTAAATTAACTACCGTTAGCGAGTAGGAAATAGGTAACGGTAGCTAGCTCCCTGGCTAGCCATTTAACTAAAATGACACATTGTCTCTATGCGATTTAAGACTAAATAAATAGCTACCTTGCTCAGATACTTTACTACTTTACTTGTGAATCGTACTGCTTTAAAAAATCGTTATAGGGTGTCACTTGTCATCTAGTTTTACATTACGCAGGCTAGCTAGTAGTTATGAAGATGTTTGAAATTAAATATATTTTTTAAAATAAATCAGGGTAAGTTAGCTGCAGTAACCAGCTAACTAACTGTCTCAAAATAGCTAATTTTAACCTAACAATACTGCCTAATTGTTTTTCGAAATATATGTCACAGTTTTCCTTCAACATGTTTGATCACCCGATCCCACGGGCTTTCCAAAACCGCTTCTCCACTCAATACCGCTGCTACTCTGTGTCCATGCTGGCGGGTCCCAACGACCGGTCGGATGTCGAGAAAGGAGGAAAAAGTAAGTAATCTATGTGATGGCTGTTCTATAAATTATACATTCGAATTTATCATAACTATACAAGGAATGTATGGAGTTTAACACCTATGCTTTGCACCAGTTCCCCATACACAAGTGAGAGATTGCAGTTACCCTCATCATACAGTCAATGTAGTATGTATTATCCTGCTCTAAGTGTTCTTCAGTGCTCATATCACTGTAATGTTTTCTCCTTATAGTTATAATGCCGCCATCAGCACTTGATCAACTAAGTAAGTATAATTTTCCTACATTATCCAGATTTAAACTCTAATCTACAAATGCCATTTACCCAGAAGATGTTGTTTTTTTACCCTTCACTCTTTTCCCCCAAAGGCAGACTTAACATTACCTACCCCATGTTGTTCAAACTGACCAACAAGAACTCAGACAGAATGACACACTGTGGTGTCTTGGAGTTTGTAGCAGATGAGGGTATTTGTTACCTGCCACACTGGGTGAGCAGGGTTGTTTTATTTCAACACTTGTTTTTTATAAACTGGTGAGGTTTTAATAAACATATTCATAGCCCCTGGCATATATCTAGTGCCATATTTAAGTTTTCTATCAAAGGATGTTTTAAATTAGGGACACACCGTGTAGGTTTATAAGTCACGCTCATTAAAATCTTTGCTCACATATAACCAGCTCTCTGTGGTCATGACCCTTTTTTTGTAGTGTGTCTGTAGTAGCATGGCTGTTTGTGTGTTTCACTGTAGATGATGCAGAATCTCCTGCTGGAGGAAGGGGGCCTGGTCCAGGTGGAGAGTGTTAACCTCATGGTGGCAACATACTCCAAGTTCCAGCCTCAGAGCCCAGACTTCCTGGATATCACTAACCCCAAAGCAGTGTAGCTACAGTTATAGACTTATCTCTCTGCACATTTAAGTGCCATTGAAAATAGACACAAAAACTACTCTGAAATTATTCTCACATTCTGCTTGTCTGTCTCATAGGTTGGAAAATGCCTTGAGAAACTTTGCCTGCTTAACCACAGGAGATGTTATTGCAATTAACTACAATGAAAAGGTAACTATTTAATGTTATTGGTATGATGACTGGGTTACAAGGCAAAACTGTAATGGAATTTGACTTTCCAGCAGAATGTTGCTTCTAAATTTAAGGTGTGGCTTACAGTTGTGCCTGACCTGTATTATCTTTCTAACACCAGTTTTTTCTCTCTATACTGATTTCAGATCTATGAACTGCGAGTGATGGAGACTAAGCCAGACAAGGCCGTATCTATCATTGAATGTGATATGAATGTAAGATCCTCTGTACTGTTTATCATACCATAAATGGAGACACAACACTGTAGCTTAGATTATGGTACCGAATAGCTCTACCTCACCCAGCCATACCTGTTGTTGTCTCTCAGGTGGACTTTGATGCTCCGTTGGGTTACAAAGAACCAGAGAGATGTTACAAAGCACCAGAGGAGCCCACAGTAAGAACCACACATATTTAATATTTCTAATCTGGTGTATGTTTGGATGAACTCTAATCACTCCTCACAACAGGAAGAGGAAGGAGACCCCAGCACTTGGACTGACATGGACATGAGATTCAGAGTGAGTTTGCTTATATTTTTCTTACTTACTGCAGTTTATACACATACTGTATGGTTCACTTTCATTTATTTGTATCTCATGCACAGTCATTCGCAAATTAACCCATGAATGAATCTATGAATATTTATTCTCTCTATAGGCCTTCACTGGTTCAGGCAATCGTCTGGATGGCAAAAAGAAAGGCATTGAGCCTAGCCCCGTCCCCATCGATCCCAGTGACATTAAAAGGTTGGGAGCTATGACCAGTCTAAAACCAATCCCTAGCCCTTTCCCCATATCCTGTCACTTTTGTATTTGCAGATCAGATCTGCATTATCTCCCTGAATGCATATGTGACTAGGGTTGCAAAATTCTGGGAACTTTTAAAGTTCCTGGGATTTTGCAAAACTACATGTGACATGCTATGATGACACCGGCTCTGGTCTTAACCTTTAATCCCTCTCTGTCCCCATACAGAGGGATTCCTAACTACGAGTACAAGGTCGGAAGGATCACCTTCATCAGAAACTCCAGGCCTCAGCCCAGGAAAACAACAGAGGATGTAAGTACGATGGTCAAAAAAGTAAAATGTAATAAACCGCTCAATCCCTTTCCTGCAAAACTGAAATTCAGAAAGGTATAAAAGCCATATTTAGACAGTTTATATTGGATGTGCCAAATTTGAATGCATTAAGCTAAAGCTGGTCTTTTATATTTACAGGAGGATTCAGAATTCATTGCCTTTTCTGGTGAGGGACAGTCACTACGCAAGAAAGGTGGCAGAAAGCCTTGAGGCACTACAGTATTCAACTGCAGAGACTGACTGACTTACTGTAGACTCTACATACCCACACATCCATCATAAGAAACCAATAAAAGCAAGTCATGAAAAGAGCTGGGTTCATTTTTTCTGTCCCTTAGCAGGAATCAGCAAGGTTTTACTTTCTTTTGATGATATTGTAACGGTCTTGTCCATGGTCAGCATGTTAAAAGCTCTTCTAAAAAACCGAATGCTATTCGGACTGAGGTTAGTCAGTGGAGACTTCTGCGGAGAGAACGGCTCACAATAATGGCTGGAGCGGAGCAAATGGAATGGCATCAAACCATGTCTTTGATACCATTCAACTTGTGCTGTTCTAGCCATTACCGTCGTCCCCAATTATGGTGCCACCAACCTCCTGTGGTTAGAGTACAGGGTTGCTGGTCTGAGCCCAGCCAAAGCCAGCTACCCTTTCCTTTTGCTACAATATGATGAATATAAACATTTTTCTACCTTGTTTTCTCATAATGGGATTACCCTTGTTGATGATGGAGTGGGTTAGATTTTTCTTTGAATATGTATCAAATTAATTAGGAAACGCTTCTGACATTGGAACCTGTTAAACTCGAACTTTGAGAGTGATGAGTGGCGGAGGTGGATAAGAGCCATTCCTTTGTTTATTGATCAACTCTGAAATAAAGTACAGCGTTTTGAATAAAGTGCACTCTGTATAAATCTCTGTTTATTTTTGTCTTTAAATAATTGTGTGTGGAAGGATTTTAACATTTTGGTTCATAGAGCCCAAAGTTAATGTGTATCAGCAGGTATTGAAATGGCTACATATTGTAATTCATACGTGTGTAATAAGCACAGTAAAGGGATAGAGCAATTTATAGATGTGAATAATTTTCTTTGCATACTTCTGCAAATATCAGCTTCTTGTTCTCGAGTTCATTCATTGCCGGAAGTGGGTGGGTGGGACTCCTGCTTTTTCAGTTTTCTATTAGTTACCACAGCCACAAAGTCATCGTAATTTTTTTTTAATGAAAACAAAAATTTGCTTTTTGCTCTTAATTTAGGGTTATGGATAAGGTTAGCACTGTGGTTGAGGTGAAGTTTAAAATAACATTTTAAGAAGGGGAATTACATAAATAGGCGGGGTTTATTAATTTTTGTCTTAGGTAACTAGTGACGACCTTTTCACAGTGCTTGATTGGCTGTTTTCGTCCTCTTGTCAAAAGTCAAAACAACGGAGGTGATGATGGCAGATTCTGGAGCAATGTGGAGGGTAATGTACCAAATTCATGTATTGTTTATGATAACGTAAGGTCGCCGTATTTCACTAAAGGCCCTAGTCACCAATGTAACTCGTTTGTAGCTAGCGAGCGTTATATGACTCGATAGTATGCTCTGCTGTTCGAGGCTAGTGTAAATGTTAGCTAGCAAGCTAAAACCACATTGAAAGGGATAGCATGAATTTGAGCAAAGGTTTTCTTCCCTCGACTGATCATCCGACTTGAGAGAATATCGATGCTAGATAACCAATTAACCATAGATTAGTTAGTATCTAGTAAATTGGCACTTTGATAGGTGTTGTTTAGTGGACGGTCAACGCCTCACCATTGTGTTTTTCTTGAACTCTGATTATACTGGAACGCCAGCTAGTTTTTCAGTTATCAAATGGCAATACAGCCCTAACACAATGAAATGCTGCTGTCACATTTAGGAAATTTAGAACAATGCTCGAGGAATTGATTCATACTGTACATGTATCATCCTATGTACACTGAGCAAAAAGTTTAAAAAATGCAACAATTTCAAAGGTTTTACTGAGTTACAGTTCATATATTAAATAAAGGTGAAATAAAATAAATAAAAAAATAAGGAAATCAGTAAATTGAAATAAATTCATTAGGCATGATTTTACACGACTGGGAATACAGATATGCATCTGTTTGTCACAGATACCATTTTTAAAAAGGTAGGGGCGTGTGTAATGGGAATTTTAATGTTTTCTTTTCTTATAACCAATTTCTGTGTTCTTGCAAGTGGCTGACCACAAATCACACCTATCAGTAGCTGCAATTTGGCAGTACGTCCAGATGTTGTTTTGAGAACGAACTAAAGATATCTCAGTTTCAAGGTCTCAGTTTAGAGAGGAGAAACCTCAAGAGATGTTGTTGGTCTGTCACATGTTATGAAACCGTATTGTTCGGTCACATGAAACAAAACGGTAATGATTCATGAATTATGCTAAATATTGCAAATATTACTTGTCTGTGAATAGCTGTATATTAGAAAACTGCTGGGTCTACCCAAGGAGAGCTCCTGATTGACATGTGTACTATGGTGTATTGAGTTGGTTGGAACCTCTCCAGCGTGATGACAATAAACAATGATTAATTTAATATTGACTTCAAATGTACCAGTGTAAGAATTGTTCCACAAAACGTGGAACAGAAAACCAGACAGTATCTGATGTGACCACCATTTACCTCATGGAGCGCGACACATTGGAAGTTATGAATGGAACTATGGTTCTACGAATACCTGGAAGACCGCCAGTACTGTTGAAAGTATGGATTATATTCCTCGCGCTCTGTGCAGGTTGAGTAATAATATCAAAGTCATGCCGGTGACGGTGTGGGAGGACGTGCTCCCCGCAGTTCATATAAAACTGTACGTCAGACCATGCACCGTCTCAGAGAATCTGTGGAATTGTGTTGTGATAAAACTCCACATTTTAAAGTGGCCTTTTATTGTCCCCAGCACAAGGTGCACCTGTTTAATGATCATGCTGTTTAATCAACTTCTTGATATGCCACACCTGTCAGGTGAATGGATGATCTTGGAAAAAAGGAGAAATGCTCAATAACAGGAATGTAAACAAGTTTGAGAGAAATATGCTTTTTGTGCATATGGAACATTTTTGGGATCTTACAACACATGTTGTTTATATTTTTGTTCAGTGTAAATATGGCAGAAGTATTAACCTCGATCACGTCATATGCTTATGTCTATTTACCTGTGATATGTGACCACCATAGCCGCCCCGGACCTGTGATGACTACTGGAGTGAATTCAGACACTGCAAAAGCCTGTGGAACCGTTTCCATAACTACTATGCCCATGGCACATCCCCCTCCTGCGGGCAGTGGAAAGAAGACTACTACTCATGTAGAGAGTGGGAGAAGAACCCATGCCCTGAGACCAAGGTACAGTTTAGCACTCAATCATCATTTCTGCTGTGAGGGGAAATGGCCTAATCAACGTTGGAACAGCAATACTGTATTTACAGGGAAACTGCCATCAAGGTCCAGAAATGTTGACTACACTTTGCTTCTGTACAGGATACTACATTTGTAATATGTCTCAATTGTGAGAGATCAACCAACCAACTTGGTCTGTTCTCTCTCTTATGCTGTCCCTACTGCAGGAGTCTTTACAGCAGAGTGAGAGGAACCGGGAGGCAGAGCAGAGGAAGTTCACCCCTGTGTGGGACCTGAGACGAGATCCGCCCAGAGACTGGCACATGCCCCTGCACCAGGGAAAGTCCCCAGATTCCCAGTCCTAACCATCCCCTGGGTCAATACTGCCATGGCCCTAATCATGGGCAGACCAAGGTCAATGTGGCATCTGAGATCTGTTTCACTACACAAACTTAACCAATTATTCTAGCTTTAACTGTAGAGATTGTGGCTAGGGAGCCATGGTCCTGGGGTTATTCAGAGCAATCCATTGACATTAGAGCTAGAATTTTAAAGTACAAGTATTTTTGGAACAAGTCATAATTGTTCATGGCAGAATGTATGTTCTACACAATGTATTTTTACTTTATGTTCTTGAACTTTTCTGAATATGCCCCTTGCAGAGGGTGTGAAGGCTTTTGTCCCAGCTAATATGCTCTTAACCACCTGACTCTTATTGGTTCAGTTGAAACCATGTTTAGAAAGTTGTTTTAGTGCTAGGCTTGGTTGGGGAAAAGCCTGCTCTCCAGGAACAAAACCACTCTGGTGTAGATTTTTTTCCAGAGTTCCAATTTTCTTCACTGGTATTAGGGCGGTGTTCTCTACTGCTAGAAAGTTCTACTCTAATCAAAAACAAAATTATTGATAGTGGCAGAGTGTTGAGCATTCTTTCCATACATTATGTGTGTACTGGGAAATAATATTTTGGGGAACAGCTAAAAGAGATACTGGATTAGGAAAAGGGTAAGCACACCATCCAGTATTCTGGCTTCCACCAATGGTCTGACTGTTTTTGTCTCGTCATTGTGTGGAAAGAGACTCTACCTATTGCAATTGAGGCCAGTGTTTCTGTAACACCGTTACACAGGATCTTTGCCTTTTATTATTTCACATGATACCTTATCTAGTGTTGCATACATAAAAATGCATTTCAAATAAAACAAATGTGAATCCTTTATTTTAACACCCTGGTATGTTTTACTTACAGACTGTATTTAAACCTATGAGATCTATGAATATAACATTACAGAGCACACACACTACAGAATGTGAATCACTTCATGAGTGTGAATAGAAACTTGTGTATCCATGCTAGGGCAGTTGTCAATATGATGAATAGGTCATGGTCAGTAAAGCAGTTAAATTACCCTTACTTTGAATGAGACATACACCCACTAATGGTGCCCGGGCCATTGTTCTGAGCAAGCTTAAATGTTTATCTTCTTTCATGAACATCCTCGTCAAATATTTTGTCTGTCTGTTCAAATCATGTGAAAACATGGATGAACAACCATGTCAACACGTATTACACCCACAATGTGTTACACTCACTGGGTGTAAACTTTGATGTTGCATTTGCCCTCAGGTGCCTCGTGAAGCTGGATCCCTGGTGGTTGAAAGGGAAGAGCAGGGGGTTTGGTCTCAGTGATGCCTTGTAGAGCTCCTCTCACTCCAGGCTCAGCTCCTCCAGAGCATCCCACTTGGCCTCCACAGCCAGACTTACTGCCTCCATCTCAACCCGGTGCTGGGTCTGCTCATAGAGGGGCAGGGTGGAAAGAAATTAAAATGTGGCACAGGAACTGGTTATAACAAAATGTCTGCAAAGAAGGTACAGTAATTGTCTGCTCACTGTTTTTTTGCTTCTAAATAAGGATCTTTAACGGGGCTGATCCATGGGGCTGATCCATGTAAGCCAACATTGGCTTACAAGATCACATATCTGTTTGTAGCAGGACCACTCCTTAAGCAGTAGAGCCCGTTATTCACTCTCCTCAAAGGGAAGCTGAGGAACACAGCACACCCTAGAGGAAATGAACAAATAGAGTAAGGACCTGTTCAGGTGTACATTAGGACAGAGCAATGCATTTGGATTGCACTAATAGTGCTCTTTACGAGGGTCCACTTTCTTCTTCTTTGGCTCCGCCCTGTAATGGCACACATAGGCAGAATGAGTGAGAGTTGAGCCTGTAGTGCAATTATAACAAATGGTGCCAATAGCAAACAGAGTAGACGACTGAAACTAACGTGCACCAGAGAACAAACTCTTTGTAGACAACAAGGACCTTGTCTGACTTGACCATTCACTCCAATCAAAGAGCTGTTCAGAACATAGCAAGTCAGAGGAAGGGGAGTACTAGTTAGCTAAATCTAGCCATTGTAACAGCACTGCAGTGAATAGATAACTTAGCTAGCTAACTGGCTCAGGTTTTAGCATACAACTGGACAACAACTATGAGAGAATTAAATACAATATGTAGCTAGCTACATGTAGAATAAAGCATGTTCAACTGCTGTAACAACGTTGCTAGCTATGCACACGGTGTTACAACTCACCTTGCCACCGCAGTCTGTCGGGACAATACCATACACAGGGTACGCGATACAGCCAGATACATGATTGCTATACTATATGACTCGTGTTTAAACACGTCAAATAACAGTTATTACCGTGTATCAGCAAATGTGATCATTGCTGCCTCCTTGCTTGAAAATGGAGAGAATGACGTACATTCATCTCGAGTTTCAACATGGACACTTTCGATCCCATTGTTGTAACATTGATCTGGTTACGTTAGATATATAAAATTGGTAACATTAGAATAGACATAGCTACATCACGGAATAAATATTCTATCAGTAACCATTTAAAAATATCCTTCCAGTACCATCTGAACATGAAACGTTCGTTGTATCGAATGTTGTTGTCTCAATGATTAGTTACACATTATTTAGGTAAAAGGTCAAGATTTGCCAGGGTTTGGCAGAAAGCGCCCTTAAATTCCCACAGATACACTGACCTTCGTGGACGTGAGGAGGAATCAATAATATGTCACTTATCAGAAGTAAGTTATATTTTGATATTTAGCATAAACCACGCACTCACCACGAAATGCATGCTTTTCTATGAACATGCTTTGCTTGCTCTGCAAAATAAAGGCAGCTATGCATACTGCGTGTAATAACCAGGTGACTCCCGAAAATTGGTAAAGTATAGCTAGTGTTCATAGATTATCAAAACAATCAATTTTGAGCTGATTAATTTGTTCCTGTCTTTGGAGCTGTTGCTATTCAATGAACGAATGACCGCTGTCAGTCTGTCTCTATATGTAAACAAAGCTATTTAAGTGTTGTCTTGTCACATAGTTTAACAACTGTCAGGTAATCCTCTCTATCGTTAACGTTTCTATCGGCTAGGTGAGTTGGAGATGAATGTAGGTTAAAGGTGACCGTGGCATTTCTTAGTTACAAGATAATTACAATGGCACTGCAGTAGATTATGATAGGACTCTAAAGCAGTGAATCTAGGCAAGGCAGCACTTTTCAAGTAAAATATTTGTATTGCTTTAGATATTCACATAGATGATGTCATCAACAACTCTAAAGCTGCAGTAAAGCTGGATTAGTCACCTCACACCCAAACCCTCTTCTTTCTCTCCATCCAGGTGTGTTTATTGTGTCTGCTAAGCGGACCCCGTTTGGCACCTACGGCGGGGTTCTGAAAGACCACAGTGCAACAGACCTAGCAGAGCATGCCTCCAAGGCTGCTCTCGCCGCCGGGGGAGTGGCACCCGAGCTTGTCAACAGTGTCATCTTTGGAAATGTCATGCAGGTATGCTTAAAACTCCAAAAAGCAAGCAGAGGCAAGGATAAACTCAAGGAAGGAAATGGTTGAGCTGACTATACCTCTCTCTCCCAATCTCCTTCCCTTCAGAGCTCTGCAGATGCTCCATACATCGCCCGTCACGTGGGCCTGAGGTGTGGGGTGCCCATCCCAGTGCCTGCTCTCACCGTAAACCGCCTGTGTGGATCTGGCTTTCAGTCCATCATCAATGGAGCTCAGGTATAGTAGACATATAAACACTGAGACTCTACACCAGGGGTGTCAAACTCATTTTGCTACAGGTGCTACATTAGGTCTTCAACAAGGTCCGGAGGGCTGCACTGAAAAAGGGTTTTATTTTCTTGCTGTCAAAATGTGCTAAAAATTGTCCTCTAGTGCTTTGGGAGTTTTCTATGCTTCCTGAGCTGGAGAGCCAATAAACTTTGAATGTAGTTCCATTGACTGTGCGCAGTGATAATTAGTGATCTGGACAGTCAATAAACGGTATGAATATAGGTCCATTATCATTTCTACAAAGTTTTGAGTTGTTTTTGTCATTTTAAAGTATATTGAGGTCACCCCACGCCCCCATGTGTTTTTAAATTATTTTTTTTTAAACTCATACCACCATTTCATTGTTTGTAGGTCAATTGTAGGTGCATAGTTTCTGCCGATGGCATAGGAACATTAGCAGCCTTGTACCATTTGTCTTCTTTAAGACCCTGTCTGTGTCTGTAGGAAATCTGTCTGAAGGACTCAGAGGTGGTATTGTGTGGAGGCTCAGAGAGCATGAGCCAGGCGCCGTATGCTGTCCGCAACGTCCGCTTCGGAACGAAGTTCGGACTCGACCTCAAGGTATTGAATTAATAAATGAGGAGAGATAAAATACCAAATGGGTATAGATTTTGTCACTTTTGACCATAAGGGCCCTCTAACAGCTGCTCTGAACCAATGCCAAGGGCTAAGCTAACGTGTTCTCTCTTTCTTTTGTCTCAGCTGGAGGACACTCTGTGGGCGGGACTTACTGACCTGCACATTAAGATCCCCATGGGCATCACAGCAGAGAACCTGGCAGTGAAATACGAGATCAGCAGAGACGACTGTGACAAATACGCACACCAGACACAGCAGAGGTGGAAGGCAGGTCAGAAATCAACCCTTACCCTAACTAAGCTCACATGTTTACAATCTCTGCCTTGATTAATCAGGGATTCCTGATTATCTGCCCTCAGAAATATTATGACAGTGAACGGCATATTACTATGACAATAAACTGTTTTTCCAGATTTCCATCTGAATGCTGACCACATCCCTGAGTTTGTCTGTGTGCTCTCTAAACCTTAGCCCACGAGGCGGGCCACTACACGGCAGAGATCGCGCCCATTGATGTGAAGGCTAAGAAGGGCAAGGTACCCATGACCCAGGACGAGCACCCTCGCCCCCAGACCACCCTGGAGCAGATGGCTAGGCTACCTCCTGTCTTCAAGAAGGAAGGAACAGTCACTGCTGCCAATGCATCAGTGAGTACTAAATAAGACCGATTCAATTCTGGACCCAAGCTCTTCCACCCAGTTCCTACCATCTTCTACTAACAGAGTATCACATTCAATCTGTCCCCAAGCACACCGGTTTTAAATGGAGTGCAGATCATTTTAGTTTGCTGGGTGTAAATCCTGTGTGCTAGTTTTGAATGTACTAATCTTCATGTTCTGTTCCTATTCCACAGGGCGTGTCAGACGGAGCTGCTGCCTTGGTGATAGCCAGTGAGGAAGCTGTGAAAGAGCACAAGTTCACCCCATTGGCAAGAATAGTGGCATATCACGTCTCCGGATGTGACCCAAGCATTATGGGAATCGGTGGGTGACTGACAACAAATGGCTTATGTACTTGATGAAAACATATGATACATCCCAATATATAGGCCTTTCTAGCATGGCCATCAAGTGATTTCTGTTCGTAAGGTTCTGTCATTCTCCACCATCAGGCCCAGTTCCAGCCATCACTGAAGCCCTGAAAAAAGCAGGTCTCACCCTCCAAGACATGGATCTGGTGGAGGTATACTCGTCTGTTTTATGTTCATAAATAGGAACTGATGCAGAAAGTGGCAGATATTTGGTTGCTCTGTTTTGGTATACTCTGGGTCATGCAGCTTACCTGATATAATTGATTTCCTCCTTTTGTCTCCTTCTCACTTGCTCTGTCTTTCTCCTGCTCTGTCTTCTCCTGTCCTCTCTATCCCCTCTGCTCTCTCTCAGGTGAATGAGGCGTTTGCTGCTCAGTACCTTGCGGTTTCCAAGGTGTTGGGTCTGGACCCAGAGAAGAGTAATGCCGATGGGGGGGCCATTGCCATCGGGCACCCCCTGGGAGCCTCAGGAGCACGCATCACTGCGCACCTGGTCCACAAGCTCAGGTAACCCCACCACACCAGTAGTCTTCTTACTACTCCGGATCACTTCTTATCACTCTGTAAATATGTAGACAAAAATTGTCAAATAAAATCGGAACAATTCATTGTTGTCTCATGTGAAGTAACAGGCAAATGCTTTTAACTAGAAAAAAATAAGACACAATTCAATGGCTGAGCTATTCATGTTATGTCACAGAGAAGTGGTCTAATGATTAATTTGTGTTTTTCTTTCTCTCAGGGGGATTGGGGGAAAGTATGCTGTGGGATCAGCCTGCATCGGTGGTGGACAGGGCATCGCCATCATCATAGAGAACACTCACTGAGGAAGAGACCAAACCATGCACACTCAGAAGTGTACTTTCAATACCATCCAAACTCAAAATACACCACACCCTACATACCCAATAGAGTACATGCCATATACACACTCGAATGCGACTTAAGATTTTTGTCCAATGTGGAGTTTAAACACCGGATTGCATCGACTTGAAATGTAAGAATATCCACCCCTCAAGATTTTTGTATGTTTGATGCATACTTTGAAACATCCCAAGACTCTACCACCTACACTCGAAGAAATAAACAAGATCTCGTCACTCGTCAATTACTCCAGAAAATGATTGCTGTTTACCTAAACACAGAAACAAGGGTATTTTGTAACCCAAATGTCTGTGATAAACTCCCTCGTATACTTCATATTCCTTTTACCTTTTCTAAATGTTTATGTATGGAAACCATACTGTCTGTATCTGCTTAAAGAGGCCTTGTGAATTTGAAGGGCTAAATCTGTTTTTTTTTTTGTAAGGGACTGTCTTTGTCTTTGCCTTGATAACAGTGCTAGCTCATTGGTTGTACTATTTACCTCTCGCTGTAGCATATTAACAATTGAGATGAGAAGTGTGGTTTGAGTTTGGGTGAAGTTGCTTTCTGTGGAAAGAGAGAAGCATCTCTGCCTCTTCCTTACAGCCTCTCTCTTGCCTTGCATTTTAATATGAATTATCACTCCGCAGGGATCACCATTGCCCTAGATATGTACGTGTGCTAACATGTAAACTGCAAGGTTGCATTTAAGATTTGTTTGATTTTTCAAAATAAAAAAAATATCAATACATTTGTGTAGGATTGTTGTTCATATTCTTTAAATAATATTATTTACTAGGCCTACTGCAATAATACTCCCATTTTGGGATGTCATAATGCCTGGAGAAGTATTTTTCTCAGGAACCACATCAGTATAGCAATGTAGGTTACCTGGAACGCCACCGTAATCTGGATCCTGGAAACTGACCCTTTGAGAAAAACTGATATGAGTCTCTACAGATTGGTATGGATACATACAGTATATTTTCAAAGGCAGCTCATCATTATTTTATCATGAGTGCTAAAAGCGAACATAAAATGTATCTCTATAAATTACAAATACGACTCAGTCATTTATTATTTTATCATACAAATACAGCATTTATGTGTTTTAATTAAGCAATAAGGCTCAAGGAGGTGTGGTATATGGCCATATTCCACGGCTAAGGGCTGTTCTTAACCACGACGCAAAGCGGAGTCCCTGGATACAGCCCTTAGCCGGCTATATCCAGCAATAAGGCACAAGGGGGTGTGGTGTGGTATATGGCCAATATACCACGGGTAAGGGCTGTATCCAGGCACTCCGATTTGCGTCGTGCGTAAGAACAGCCCTTAGCCGTGGTATATTAGTCATATATCACAAACCCTCGAGGTGCCTTATTGCTATTATAAACTGGTTACCAACATAAATAGAGCAGTAAAAATAAATGTTTTGTCATACTCGCGATATACCACGGCTGTCAGCCAAGCAGCATTCATGTTTGATCCCTGAATGCTGATTGGCTGATATCAGACCGTATACCATGGGTATGACAAAACATGTATTTGTACTGCTCTAATTACGTTGGTAACCAGTTTATAATAGCAATAAGGTACCTTGGAGGTTTGTGGTATATGGCCAATATACTACGGCTATCCAGGCACTAGGGCTTTGCGTCGTACATAAGATCAGCACTTAGCCGTGGTATATTGCTTAAATATTCGTGCCTTATTGCTTAAATATTTACTGATTACAAATTGTTGTATTTTATTGATTCTCTGAACTACAAGCCCCCAATATTTTTTGCGTCGTTTTTGCATCCTTACGTCGACGTGACATGCAACGTAGATATATACGTAACTTCCCCGGATGTCGGTCTTTTTTTCATAGCAAAGGTAAGATTGGTTTCTCCCCACCCAACTTCATAAATAAAATCGGTGTTCATCTGTGCAAAATGGACTAAATAACCATTTCCCATTCGCATGGGAATGTTATTTGTATCCTAAGCAGTTAATATGTATGACAATTGTTGTGTTTTGTGTGGTGACTTGTAAATAAATTGCTTTATGTTTCGGAAATTTAGGCCCACGGCTACATGCTAGCGCAACGCGTTGTAACTTGAGCAGATTTCACGTTTGACCAATATTACGTTTATGTACCCTGGTTCATACGTTAGTGGCTTGTCAGCGGATATTACTTATCTATGTGTAATGGCATATTATAGAGAATTGCCGAAATAGTCAAAAGGTTAGCCAGATAGATTGCTAGATGTAGCTACCGGCTAAGGTAAAACGTCATGCGTGCGTGTTCACTCCCAGGTTTGAGGTGTTTTGGCAAACTCTGGCATATTGACAAGTCTGTCGTGCCTAACTAGTTAATTGACTGTTTAAAATGTCAGAGTTTTACCTGCACGCGGGCATTTATTTGTTTCTGATATGCTAGCAAGTCGCAGATGTGATCTATCGAAATGTTTATGGCAAACTAACTACTTAATAACAATGGCTAAAAGGCCACCTCCCAGTATGGGGCCTGCTGGTTATATTGTATTGGAATATGACAAACTAGTACTTTGGTTACCTGTTATTGAATATCTGGAGCCACAAATGTGCTTAACTTAGTTTGCTAGCTCTCCTGACCTATGACCTGCAACCTCTGAGCATCATACCATCAAAGGATCTAGCTAGCCAGCATGATCAGTTCATGATTCACCAGTAATGCATCCAGTGATTATATAAATATTGTTCTATAGTATTGTATCCATGTGTTTTAACCCATGTGGGTCCCCTGGTCTGTCCTAAGATGGCAGAGGGAGACAAGAAGAAGGTGGCCAAGAAGGCTCATTGCAGCCGGAACCCTGTCCTGGCCAGGGGCATTGGTCGCTACTCCCGCACCGCCATGTACGCCCGCAGGGCCATGTACAAGAGAAAGACCAAGACCACTGAGACCAAGGTGAGAGAAGGGAGGCACAGTCTGGGGAAAGCTGTCCCCTTGGTTCTCTACATGGGACCTGTTAGACTTCAAATTTGTATGTGTAGTGTATTGAAGTGTTTTGCTTGTTTCAGATTGAGAAGAAGATGAAGGTCAAGACTCCATCCACAATCACCAAGACTGTTGGTGGAGACAAGAATGGAGGCACTCGTGTTGTCAAGATGCGCAAGATGGTGAGTCATTGGCTCAAACAGTTTCCTTAATTGTAGTTGGTGTCATGTTGCGCATGGATCGATGCAATTGCTGTTGGAGAGACAAAATTGTCTTGAGTTTTGCAGCGCACAATGATTCAGCAGATTAACTTCTCACCATTTCAATATACTGCAGTGAGGTCTAATTATGAGACATGGCTGGTGGTGTTAAATGGTTCTACACCTGTGAAGTAGTTTGATCCCCTGACTCTGTGCCCCCCAGCCCCGTTACTACCCCACAGAGGATGTGCCCCATAAGCTGAAGAACCATGGTAAGAAGCCTTTCAGCAAGCACAAGAGGAACCTGCGTGCCACCATCACCCCAGGAACCGTGCTTGTACTACTCACTGGGCGCCACCGTGGAAAGGTGAGATCACACACAGACTTGTGCGTGCACAATCGCACACATCACCTCTGAAACACTCATGCACCACCCCCGGAAGAGTCCTTGTCCTGCTCACTGGACACTAGTGCAGGAAGGTGAACACTCGCATGGCTACACATGACACTGCCATCATTCATAAATATACATAGCTTGAGCATGCGAAAGCAAACTCAGTAGCATTATTTAGCGACCTATTATATTGCTGAGATGGCGTGCTGTGCACACTATTCTAAACACCCTTGTTGCACTGCTACCCTCCTTAGAACTGTCCTTTGCTCTACATGCGATAAGCTGCACAATACTCCCACACTACCAACTCAGTTTCCTTTTTTCCCACAATGAAAAACACACGTTCAAGCCTCACACAGGCATATTACGGTAGTGCCCACACATAGGACTGCGCCCACACACTGAATGCACGTAGCAGGGCCTGCTGCTATGGTTTCAGCTTTAAGTGCTGCTCAATTGGCAGAGGACACTCACAGCGTTGTATTGGAAGAACATAAATGTGTGAAGTGGAGAATTTCGAGTTGATAAACAATATCTGAACAGATTTGTTTGATTTATGTATGAGTTTCCCAATACATTTTTAAAAGTCAGTGGTCTAGTACAATTGTGTTATACTAGTGTTGTGGATATTTTTCTTACTGTAACAAGTAGATTGATCAGCTCTACATTCTAGTAGAAGGCCAGCTTGTTTGGTTTAGGCTATAGCACTATTACCATTGGTTTTTCGAAGTCTTCATAGTTTTTCAGAACCAGGACTGGTTATCACTTCAGTAGCATGTACGTGTGGTAGATGTTGCCCTGTGCAATGCAGTAACTGACTCTTCTCTCCCCTCAGCGTGTTGTGTTCCTGAAGCAGCTCTCCAGTGGTCTCCTGCTTGTAACTGGTAAGAACAACCAGTGCTTTGAAACATTCCTATTAATCAGTGAATTGGCCAAACAAGTGTTGCATAGAGTAGATCTGGTCGGAATGTCCAGTGAGATTTTATAGCTCACATTCACGTCTGTGCAGCTGCAGTACCCCGTTTGGTAGCCTTATCTTGATGTGATGTTTGGAAAAGTATGCTGTTCTTGCATTTTCAGTTGTAACTCAATCACCCTCTTGCTTTCTCCATCCTCTAGGTCCCCTGGCCCTGAACCGTGTTCCCCTGCGCCGGGCACACCAGAAGTTTGTCATTGCCACAGCAACCAAGGTTGACATCTCTGGCATGAAGATCCCCAAGACTCTGTCAGATGCCTACTTCAAGAAGAAGAGGCTGAGGAGACCCCGCCACCAGGAAGGAGAGATCTTTGACACAGAGAAAGAGGTCAACCCCACACTACTAGATATACACAAGCTATACACACTTCCAAACGCTCCTGGGATTTAGACTAGTGGTAGTGAGGAGTAATGGTTACTATTGAGTGCTGTTATTGGACAAGTAACATAAAAACCATGGTGCATTAATCCTACATTCCTTAGAATGTTATTTGGAGAATGCAGTCATTAATCACATTTCCATCCACTAGTTAAGTCATACTGTATATTTTAAAAAGGAATCATACAAAATCAGGACTGCTGTGATAGGAAACAGGAAGTGTCGGCACAATTTTATAAATGCCAACATTTGTTCGAAATGGTGGGATCATTTTGATGGTAAAATGATGCAAGCAATGGCACAAATATTTATATAATAACACGTCGAAGAAAACTGAGTCACGCGTTGTCATGGTGTGTCGTCCTCCCACTGACTGTTAGGCTCCAGATAAATGTTGAGGGTCCTATTCTGGTGACACGATTGATGCTTGACAGCCGTCTGACACAAATATCCACAATAATCTCGTGTTGTAGACTAACCTACCTGTATCTGTCTGTGAGCTGTTGGCTAGAGCGCACTTGCCAAGACCAGAGTAGGCACATTTGCAATTTAACGCAAGCAATTGTTTGGTAGAGTTGAAAATGCGATGGAAACACATTGAACATTACATTTCTTTCGGTACTGGAAAACTGAAGTGAAAAAGTAAATTTTGTGTACACTGTCACCACGCACGGATTTTTATCCGCTGCAATTCAGTTTGGTGGAAAGACCGCTGGTGGGGAAATGTGCATAATTTATGCATATTTTTTAATATTCACATTAATCTGTCCCAATTGGTTGGAAATCTTTCGATTGGGAGTAGGTCTTTTACTTAAAATATGGTGAATAACGGTTCTTCCCTCTGGTTGTGGCTAGAAAAAATGCTTTTAACTGGGATGTCACAAGCTATCTGAAACTCTTACCTCTACCCCCGCTACAGAAGTACCAGTTGACAGTGCAGAGGAAGGAGGACCAGAAGGCTGTGGACTCTCAGCTTCTACCCCTCATTAAGAAGGTTCCCCAGCTGAAGGGCTACCTGCGATCCTCTTTCTGCCTCTCCAATGGGGTCTACCCTCACAAACTGGTTTTCTAAATGTGTTGTAATAAAGAGTACCACCACCGTCCTATCTCACCTTGTGATTGTGTGTAAATGGGCTGATTGAGTTTCAAATCCACAAAGCATTTGAGGACATTGTAGTTCAGTAGCTCCCCTGTAACTCAAACTCTTAATGGGGTTCTATTGCAGGCTGGGCTGTCAAAGGCATTCAGGACACATCAGGTGTTTGGTTGCTGCTATTGTATCGACAAATCAGTTTCTTATTGCCTCACATCCACCCCCTACACAGAATGAGTCTGTCTTCACTGACATTTAAGCTTTAAGCCATTCGGCTTGTATATATGATGGAACAGTTTGGTAGGTTGTGCTAGACTAGTGATACAATGTTAGGAACAGTTGCATGAAAATGCTCAGCATACAGCTGCTTTGCTTTTAGCATGAGCCAGACCATAGAATTATCCCTGGACCAGGTTTTTCTTCAAATAAAGGTCACTTTACTCTGGAAAACAGATGTACACCAGTCACTTGGCTGCATTGTCTACCCACAAGCAGTGGTCTAAAGTACTTTACAATTTTGCCTACATTTACTCCACATACTTTTGGGTGTCAGGGGAAATGTGTTCCATTGACAAATTCACACTTAATATCCCTGGTCATCCCAACTGCTTCGCTTAATATAACTTAAGTATCAAGTAAAAACCATTAAGTACATTTGGACTTTCTCTTACTGTTTGACTGGAGTCATTTTCTATTAAGGCATCTTTACTTTTCACCACTTCCCATAAGTCCTGTTTGCTGTTCTAGCTATAATTTACTCATGCCATCTAAAGTTGTGGCAATGTATGAATTATTTGGACGATTATCACCTTTTCATTGTGACCAATATTTACCCGGGCTAATGTAATTCATTTTCAAGTGGACTGATATTTAAAGCCTTATCCCACACAGTTTCTGGTTATCAGGAGAAACCTGTTCCCCCTCCTTACAATCAGTGCTGTCATTCAATACATTTGGGTGGTGGACCAAGATGCTTCATAGTAAGTGAACACAAGTAGCTAAAATAAACTACAACGGGTAAACCCAGAAAGCCAAACGATATCGCTTTAATTTAAAATCAAATTAGTGACAATCTACTGCAATAGAAAACATAAATACAAGTGTTTCATTTCTCTCACATGGCCAGGTATTTTCTTTAAACAAAGAGGAACAAAATGGTAGAAAGCAGCACAGAAAGGCAGTTCCCGTTGACCAGGAATGAAAGAGCCTTTCTGTCGAGTCAGTCAATATTTAATGGTCAGTTGATGTTAAAGGGGCTGGGGCGGCTGGCTCCTCAGCCAGACTTGAAGAGCAGGATGGCCACCTGGCCCAAGTAGAAGTAGATGAAATGCTTGGTCTCATGGGTCACGTAGCTGCCAAAGTTCCTCCCTACAATGCAATGCCAGGTGGGGTTGTACTTCTTGTCAAACTCCTGGAAGGGGCGGAGACAGGAATGCATGATCAACAAGACAGCAGTGTTAATTTTTTACAATCCAGTGACCCTGCACCACTGTAGTAAATGTCATAGAATTTTACTTAGATTTATAGTTAACCAGTAAATCAGGTAGCTAACATTATTTAGAATGAAGGTCGGACTACTTGAACTCAATGTTATACCAAAGCCTGGGGATAACATCCCTTTCCCGATGTATGCAATTCAACCAATTGTTTGAGCATCAAACAATATTTTAGACAATCATAAAATATGGATAGCCACAGAATTAATCGATCCCCCCAGAGAGTAACTTTTGGCAAGAGTCACACTGCTCTGTATGGGGAATAGGCAGGGAGTCATTCAGCCACAGACCATGATAGTTATTGAATAGGTAAGTCTTGGGTGGGTACCTTCTTGATGTATGCGGCAATGTCTTTCTCGATGTTGTACTTCTCCAGAGCCTGCGTGGCACACTCCACTGCATCCTGCTGCATCTCCTCTGACATGTCGGCATTTTTTATGACTGCTTTTCTGTCAGACATGGTTGCCCTAGGAAACCAAAACATCACGGTATTAACCAACAAGGACAGACTGATAGGGTTCAACCTGGGCTCACCCAGCATTTTAAACGCTATTCACTAAACACTTCTAGAAAGAACTTGGCATATTAAGACTCATCATCCACTAGCTAACATCTTCAGATCAGAGCTTAACACGCCAAGCAGTAGCCAGAATAGATTCCGAACCCTACGCTTCCTTACTGGGGCCAGCAAGACACCGCAGAGCAGGTGCAGGATATGGCTCGGAAAACACACCTCAACCCAGGGGTGAGAAATGAGGTGTACTCCGAATTGTCCCATCATCCCAACTGTTACACAGAAGATAAAAACGACTGCTAGAGTAGCATTCATTCAATCTTCTCGGTGTAACAGTGAATTGGACAAATCGGAGTACAACGCATTTCGCATCCCTGGATTGAGGTACGTTTTCCGAGCCATGTTTTGAGCCAGCTCCGCGGTGTCTTAATCTAAACATGCAGCCTGTCCAAACCTAGCACAGCTGTAAGCAAGCGTAGGGTCGGAATCCATTCTGGCTAACCAACCGTGGCTTACTGCTGTGCAAATACCAGTTAAATAATGACTGGCACATGGCATGGCAACCGCGCTCTGTGTAGTTTCTATGGATACACTTCTAATATGAGGAGGAAGGGGAGCTCCGGACCCTTAGTGTCTGAAATTAATTTAGCCATTCATTGTAGTAAATGCGATCTGTATAGTTTATATATTTTCGAGATCTCACTTCTGGATTATTCATTAATAAAATGTCAGATTTAATCAACAAATACAATAGTAAATTGAAATAAGGTTACAAGTACAAGACTACACATCTGGCTGTGTCGGCAAAGCAATGATATCTTTCGCTACTGTTGTCTTACGACATTTGTCTCAAAACAGTCATGACTATTCAACAAAACAATACATAATTGTAAAGTTTCTTTCCAGGTAATTTCTTAATTACATGATTGTATAACTACCAAATGAGTTTTGAAGTTGAGGGTGCAGTATTTATGAAGTTTGACAATGAGAATGAAAACTAGCATAGTCCAGCAAGCCAGCTAGTTTAGCCAGGGAAAACGAGCGCAGGCGTAGTGCACATGTGATCAGTAGGCTAATCAGGAGCTGGTGGCAAAAAGTTTGATTAAACAATTCAGAGTCTAAAACAAATAAATCAGATGACACACACTATAAAAATAGTTTGTCCTCGGTTGCAACACTCACTACCGAGTTCAAACTTGCCTCTGGAAGCAACATCAGCAAAATAACAGTTCCTCGGGGGCTTCATGAAATGGGTTTCCATGGCCGAGCAGCCACACACAAGCCTAAGATCACCACGCGCAAAGCCAAGCGTCGGCTGGGGTTGGTGGAAACGCGTTCTCTGGAGTGATTAATCACGCTTCACTATCTGGGTTTGGCACATGCAAGGAGAACCCTACCTGCCCCAATGCATAGTGCCTACTGTAAAGTTTGGTGGAGGAGCAGTAATGTTCTAGTGCTTTTTCATGGTTCGGGCTAGGCCCCTTAATTCCAGTGAAGAGAAATCTTATTGCTACAGCATACAATTACATTTTAAACAATTCTGTGTATCCAATTTTGTGGCAACAGTTTGAGGAAGGCCCTTTCCTGTTTCAGCATGTCAATGTCCCTGATCACAAAGCGTGGTCCAACCCCATCAAACACCTTTGGGATGAATTAGAACGCCGACTGCGAGCCAGGTCTAAATCGCCCAACATCAATGCCAGACCTTTCTAACGCTCGTGCCTGAATGGAAGCAAGTCCCCGCAGCAATTTTCCAACATCTAGTGGAAAGCCTTCCCAGAGGAGTGGAGGCTGTTAAAGCAACAAAAGTTGACCAACTCCATATTAATGCCCATGATTTTGGAATAAGATGATAGACAAGCAGGTGTCCACATACTTTTGGTCTGTTGTGTATTTAATTAAGGAGAGCAAATCTATATACAATCTCAAAATCAGCTGTTACTCTCAATCATAAAACAATGTTTGAGTGTACCCTGAATACAGAAAATTAATGGTGAAATTGCATCCGGACACGGTAGACTCCACCTCACCACTACTTATGTGTAGCTAGAATTCTCATCTTCTCCAATCTATTCAAGTTGTTCAAAATAACAAAAATGTTGCTTGACAAAACAAAAACCATAACTCACCATTTCCCCAAATTAGTCAAGTTAAAATTAGCATAATAACTTAACATTGCTGTTTGCAGCTTGCAAAGTGTTTCATTTAAATTCGTAAGACAGATGCTATCATAAAATTAGGAATTACAATACTAGACATAGGCTTTAACTGTCTTATGATGGGCTAAAAGTCAGCCATTTTGGTCAGGGAGTTGCTAACTGGTTGCACATGGCAGGTATATGTACATGCAGTTAGCAAGTTGGGACATTTTCGCGTTTCCGAGATCCAACTAGCATGTGAAAGCAGCATTGGACAAGTTGTAAAATAATGCAACAAGTACTGATGTTGTATCATAATAAACACACCTTTCTAAGAAAATAAATGTATCCATTTATGGTCTGTTGATAGAGATAGACAACGTGTAGATATAAAACCTGCATGACTTTTCTATTAACTTACAATATTTTAGGTTGAAACATTTTATTACACAATTTATATCGCATGCTTTACTTTTATTTTCCTGCATAAGTAAAAGCAGGAGGATTATGCCTCTGCCATTCATTCCAATTAGACTGGTTTTGATTTCTCCCTGACCAATATGGCTGCCATTTTTTCACCACATTCTGGAACTTTTTGGGTTCACATTGCCCCTCTAGTAATTTAATAGGATCTCCATGGGTGCCACCTTGCAAACAAGTCATTAATGATATTATGTTAGATGTCGTAATGTAACTTGATATCTGGCTAGCAATCTAACATGAACTAGCTAGCTACCGTTAGTAGACTAACGTTAGCTTGTAGAAGATTAATTAATGACGCCTGTTGTGTGCCACTCAGACGCAAATAGCTAACGTTAGCGGGTTCAACTGTACTTATCAACTCAGATCGCAAATTATTCTTAGACCACCTACACTAATTTAAAAAATGAAGGAGAGCTCATAATAGCCTAACAATTTTTTTTTACCTTATTTTCCAACGCCGGTTGTCTCTGCTATATGGACGCTTGATTTCACAGCTACAACTCCCGCTAAGTGGTGGACAAAAAGTAATGTGGGTGTGTAACTGACAGAAGACACGATCGCACATATCTCCTATTGGCTAACCGTTATGCACACGGTGTAGTTATTGGTCAATCTCTCGCAGCTTTTGCTGGCATTTCTTGCTGCATTTTATTTCAGCCCATCATGCTTTGCGGTTCAAACGTCGTTGGTTTCCGTGGCAACCGCTGTGTAATTGTAAACAACATTAGCAAAGACAGTACTATTAGACTTCTGCTAATGCTTTGCAGTGCACAGTCAAAGTTAAAGAGAATACTTATTTTTTTTAATTACTCATAAAAACACAAAATAAATAGTTCTGTTAGCTAGCAGTATCAATTCACCTTTCTCGAAAATCTTCAGGTTTTTTTTGGGGGGGGGGGGGGGATTCCATAAGGGTAGTTACAGGCCATCTCGACATGTTTATGTGCACCATTTATTCCCTAGAAATCATGCGGATAGAGCTCAATTACAGTGTTACATTTCCACCCATAAAAATTAATTTAAAAAATCTAGAGACAAAATGGACTCCAACTGCTCATGGGTACGTCTGGTTCTAAAAAGACAGAACAATATGTAACATAATATCCATTCATCACTCCAAAGTGTCTTCATCTTGGAAGTAACTTCATCTCAAAAGCATGATACATGTCTCCCAGACATAATACATATAAAACTTGACAGTGAGTGAAGGAAACAACAATGTACAAAGATGCTACAGCAGTGACTAGTCAGGCATACTAAAAGATCTGGTATTGTCCTAACACTAGCCCTATGCTTTAGCCTGGTAGATAGTCTGTTTCTGCAGTCAAGGTAACATTGTTGCCTAGCTAGCCAAACAAGATAGTGACAAAGCAGTAACAGACTGCATTGCTGTTCGATACACAAATTATTTTAGCACAATAAAAATATATTCGGATGATTCTGCTGAGTGACAGCAATGTAAACAAATAATTCTGTCTTGGCATTGTCAGAGGGTAGAAATCTCTGGTGATGTCGTCAAAAAAAAACAGATCACGCATATCACAAGAGTTAGAGTGTTTGCAAGTATATTTTAACTATACATGTTCTGTCAATCTGTAGGAGAAACCTCAGAACAACTTAAAAAAAGACCAACAAGGTTGTGCTATTTTTCCCTCCTGGGAAAACACACCAAAATCAAAAGAAACCCTAAGACACATAGATAAAAACAAACATACACAATTTCAGCCTTGTTGGCAGTTAAATCATGTGGGGATAAAAAGTGTCTTTCATCCCTTTCACTCGCTGCGTTCTTTAGGCTCTCTGTATTTCCATTGGATGTAGTCAAAGATATCCTTCTCACTGTCCACCATCAGAGGTTCCCCGGCCATACCTACAACCACAGAAACACAGACATGAACTAACCTTGCTGTTTAAACTGACTTTACACAGTTGACTAACCCAACTGTGACGGTGAGATGGATACATTGCTGAATTTCAGGAAATAAGATACAGGTGCCTAATAAATATATATATTTTTTAATCAACCTCCAGACACTTTGATCTGAAGGATTTATTACATGCCGTCCGAAAGTATTCACTGGCCTACACACAATACCCCATAACGTCAAAGTGGAATTATGTTTTTAGGAAATTTTACAAATGAAATAAAAATCTGAAATGTCTTGGGTCAATAAGTATTCAACCCCTTTGTTATGGCAAGCCTAAATAAGTTCAGGAGTAAAAATGTGCTTAACAAGTCACTATTACACGTCGCGTGCAATAGTGTTTAACATGATTTTTTGAATGACTACCTCATCTCTGTACCCCACACATACAAATATGTGGAAGGTCACTCAGTCGAGCAGTACATTTCAAACACTGATTCAACCACAAAGACCAGGAGGTTTACAATACCTGGCAAAGAAGGGCACCTATTGGTAGATGGGTAAAAATAAAAAAAGCAGACATTGAATATATCCCTTTGAGCATAGTGAAGTTATAAATGACACCCTGGATGGTGTATCAATACACCCAGTCACTACAAAGATACTGGCGCCCTTCCTTAGTAAGTTGCCGGAGAGGAAGGAAACTGCTCAGGGATTTCACCATGAGGCCAATGGTGAGTTAAATGGCTGTGATAGGAAAAAACTGAGGATGGTTCAACAACATAGTAGTCACTACCCAAAACACTAACCTAAATGACAGAGTAAAAAGAAGGGGGCCTGTACATAATGCAAATATTCCAAAACATGCATCCGGTTTGCAGAAAGACACACACACACACACAAAAAAAGTCTACAATAACACTAAAAAACTGCAAAAAATGTGTCTAAGAAATTAACGCTTTGTACTCGGAACATAGTTATGTTTGAATCAAATCCAACATCACGGCGTACACCACTTCATATTTTCAAGCATGGTGGTGATTGCATCATGTTATTGGTATGCTTTTCATCATTTCCAACAGACACTGGGAGACAAATTCACCTTGCAGCAGGGAATAACCTAAAACACAAGGCAAAATACTGTATATACTGGAGTTGCTTACCAAGATGACATTGAATGTTCCTGAGTGGCCTAGTTAAAGTTGCCAAAAAAAAAAGTTTTTTTAATTGTCTTGAAAATATTTGGCAAGACTTGAAAATGGCTATCTAGCAATGATCAACATCCAACTTGACAGAGCTTTAAGAATTTTAAAAAAGAATAATGCGCAAACATTGTTCAATCCAGGTGTGTAAAGCTCATGAAGACTTACCCAGAAAGACTCAGAGCTGTAATCGCTGCCAAAGATGGTTCTAACATGTATTGACTCAGGGATGTGAATATTTATGGAAATTAGATATTTATGCATTTCACTCTGTATTCACCGAGGTCCATAGGGCCGCACAATTGTTTTTAAAGATTTCCTCGCCGTCAAAATGTGTATATATTTCCCCCCCAAAATGATTTTGATTATATCTAGATTACATTTTTTTAAACTAAAAACGTGAGTCACATTTAATCGGCTCGTGGGCCCGTATGTTTGACACCCTGGTCTAGGAATAGGGGCAAGGGGTTGATTGTGGACGGCTGATATTTCAGCGTGACTCACCAGTGACCCCCACTGGACGGATGGTATACTCATTGAGGGTGAAGCCTTTCTCCAGAGCGTGAGTTCTCATGTTCTTATTGAAGATGTCACTGCCAGTGAAATACAGCACACCACAGTAATACTGGTCCTTAGGAATTAACCTGCCGTGAGATAAGGGAAATTGTATTTCTGTTATAGCAAGGTGAAGGAAAAGATAATCAAATGTCGTTGAAAGTGCTCTATCTGACCATCCTCCAGGCAACAGAGTCATAAGAACCATGTGATTAGGTGTGTATGTGGAGGGTAACTAGCTACCCACCTGATATCAATGCGTCTGTGAAGATATTCCTCCTCGTCTTCATCCTTCTGCTGCAGCTGGCAGACTCCCTAGAAACATATTAATGACCATGTGGTAGAGGGGTAGGACACTTTTATAGCTAAATAAAGACTGAATAGATACACTTTCTGACTGATGAAACTAATTCTGCTGACAAACCTCCTAGAGAGAGAGCAACAACCACATAAATAACCAGTGAGCCATCTGCTTGAATGGTTGCTTCCGATTTAGTACAGACCCTCTCTGCACAAAATACATCACCAATGACAACATAAAACATCTTAGTTACTAGACAGATTAAGCAACATTCCTTGCAGCTTGCTAGCCACAAAATGTCCTCACCATGTATTTGGTGTCTCCTTTGGACAGTGTGTCTGTAATGAACCCAATGGATTCAAAATGCTCCACCACGGCATGGAGAAGTTTGGGCTGGAAGAGGAAGAGCAAAGAATTATGTTATGAGTATATGCAAGTCATAAGAGTTATCTTCTGTTGAATGCAATGATGTTGGAACATTGCTGCGGGAACTTGCTGCCATTCAGCAACAAGAGCATTAGTGAGGTCGGGCGATTAGGCCTGGCACGCAGTCGGCATTCCAATTCATCCCAAAGGTGTTAGATGGGGTTAAGGTCAGGGCTCTGTGCCGGCCAGTCAAGTTCTTCCACACCGATCTCGACAAACCATTTCTGTATGGACCTCACTTTGTGCACGGGGGCAGTGTCATGCCGAAACAGGAAAGGCCCTTCCCAAACTGTTGCCACAAAGTTGGAAGCACAGAATCGTCTAGAATGTCATTGTATGCTGTAATGTTAAGATTTCCCTTCACTGGAACTAAGGGGCCTAGAACGAACCTTGAAAAACACCCCCAGACCATTATTCATCCTCCACCAAACTCTGCATTCTCCTGGCATCTGCCAAAACTTTTGAATCAACTACTCATCACATTTTATGCACTACAGTGCTAGCAAACTGTAGCTTATGCTTTCAGTACTCGATTCATTCTCTGATCCTTTGATTGGGTGGACAACACGTCAGTTCATGCTGCAAGAGCTCTAATAGGTTGGAGGATGTCCTCCAGAAGTTGTCATAATTACTGTGTAAATCTATGGAAGAGGGTGAGTACCATGAGCATCCTACATTTTGTACTGAAGTCAATGTACCCAGAGGAGGGCGGAAGCTAGCTGTCCTCTGTCTAAACACCATGGTTCTACCCTACAGAGTGCTGTTAAAGCTACTGCAAAACAGTGTGTTTAATAAATTATTTGGTGACCTGAATATATTTTGTATAGTTCTTTCTAAAAAGGATACATTTTTAAATGTTTCACTGTTTTTATGAAATTCACTGAGGAGGATGGTCCTCCCCTGCGTAATATATATTAATTCAATACAGTGCCAAAGTAGCAGTTGGCATTGTGGAGTTTGGTGGTTACCTGTTTCTCATCCACAGAGGTGTAGTTTGGGTGGGTCAGTAAGATATCAATATCCCCACTGGATTCAGCACCTGCAGGAGGGAATGCAGGAACAGTTAAATAATGAAGAAATGACCTAAAACAATAATCACATGCATAAAAATCTGTCTTCCCAGTGCAATCACTTCTTTGATACAACATGACAATTGCAAATATAAACACCACACACAGTTAGTAATAGTAAAAACCACAGAGTACATGGTGGACTCACCTCTCCTGTAGCTTCCACAGATTGTCCCAATGTACTCAGTATCCACCAACTCCAGCTCCTGCAGAATGAGAGTCTGGACAAACACACAAGAAGCATAAGACAGAGGTAAGAGTAAATACATGCCATTCTAACCACTTTTTAAAAAATCTATCTGAATTCTCTCTCTCACCTCCATCTTCGTCATCTCAGATCGTGGAATCCTCTTCTCAAACTCCTCAAAGTACCTACAGCGGGCACAGGGCAGCGCCACCAAACATGCAAAGGAAACTTACATTGGAATGTATGAGTCACCAACCAATGATGCACATACAACATCAGAAAAACACTTACATTGGTGCATGCAGACTGAGACACTGACATAGGAAATTCATACTTACTTGAGTCCAATCTGCTGATGATGATTGAGCTTGTGTTCGATTTTCTTCAGATCTAAAAGCACAACACTGTTAATGTAGTCTAATAACAATTGAAGTTACTTTTGAAATTGTATGGCATTCCTACATATACTCAACCCTTCACCATATGCACTGCAGGCTACTCTGGTATCTTCTTCTAAATGTAAAAAAAAAAATGCTTTAAAAGCTGAGCAAACCTTCCAGAGTCTTCACTCCCTCATCAAAGAACTTTCTGGCAGCAGCAGGACTAGCGGAGGGGAAAGAAAGAGTTAACTGCTCAGGTGTCTTAAATAAGGGCTGGAACAAAATCATGCAGAATGGTAGCTCTCCACAAGAAGGGTTTGCCACCCAGGGGCTAGGGTCAGGGATTTGGTTTAAAAAACCATGCAGAAGACAT
The DNA here is from genome assembly GCF_045791955.1 of Oncorhynchus clarkii lewisi. NCBI lineage: Eukaryota > Metazoa > Chordata > Actinopteri > Salmoniformes > Salmonidae > Oncorhynchus > Oncorhynchus clarkii. The sequence goes on from NC_092152.1 coordinate 33,577,972, forward strand.
ACCCAATACCAGTGACTCTGGTAAGGAAATTGATGGAGGAGCTGGTGTCATCATTACGAATCTGGGAAGATAAACACAATCCATTAACCTGCATCAAACTGAGTGAAATTAATAATATAATCATCATCTTTAAAAAGGTTATTTGTGCATTTGTATTGTGGTCACAGGGGACAAAGAAGTGACAGGCTGCAGAGTTCACTGTCCTTGCATTAAGTTTCACATGTCATCCCTCAAACACTTACCTTTTCTAACTTCTTAAGTGTTCCTGTTTGTAAAAACTCATCTATCTTCTTAGCGATCTCTTTTCCAACGCCATCCTATTTAAAATAGATGAACACAATAGAAAGTATAATGATAATATTGTTATAGTAAGTCACTGGTGAGCATTGGCTGTCATCAGATGAGCTTTCAAGTCAATCAACTACAGTCAACCACCGCTATAACAGCACTGTACTGTCTGTGACATCTTTCTCTCTCATCATTTATGCCCTCACCAGTTTCTTGGCCTCCTCCCCATTTTTGATCTTCTGGGGGTACTTGGAGATCACTGAAGCTGCTTTCCTGAAGAACAGTGGCACAACACAAAGTTATTTCCAGTAAATGAGGGAGTAAACGGGGCGTAAATAAAAAAATATATATGTTCGTATGACCAAGGACTGAATGAGCCACTTAAACATATGTCTGTTGTAAAGGGACACTCACATCCCTCACTACACTACTCCCATCTCATACCTGTAGGCATTGTACTTGTGTATAGCTCTGTTGACATTCCTCTCATAGTTGGCCAATTCTGGGAGAAAGAAACAGATACAAAAGCACACTCACTCACAGGCTTCGCATACGGAAGAAACAAACTCTAACAGAATATTGGAGAGATTAACAGGCTATTAACCATGAGCATCACAAATGCTCACATTCTACCTCACCAATGACAGGCTGTGTAAAGTAGATTTTTTAAATGTGTGACGAGTTTGACACAGCCTCCATCATCACAATCATCTCACACTCTCACACACACACACACACACACACACACTTACAAGGACGACGGGGTTAGATTTTAAAGATTGAACTAGTAGCTAAATCTAGCTACCATACAACTAGCAAGTTTGCATTCGTGTTTCATTGCTAGCTAGTAAAAAGCTATCAATATTAAGTTGCGATATTTGGTTGCAAATGAAGATAGCTAGCTAGCTAAACTATCTATTATGTGCTAGCCAGCTGTCGTTAGCTAGCTAGCCTTCAAGTCTCTTGGCTTACCGGTAAGAAAGTCTGTTATTCCCTCGTTTGGGGATTCCTGTGGCGCTTTCCTTTTACTCATCTCTGTATTCAAGCTTTTCAAAAATTATATTGTATTCTTATTTTACGTGCTTGCAAGTAGTGTAGCTAACACTGCCTTTCTTCTGCTGCTTCTTCTTCTTCTTCTTCTTCTTCTTCTGATGGTTTTACCGCTGACTACAACCCCCAAATGAGTATTGCTGCCACCAAGTGGACGGTTGAAAAACCAAAACAAGGTAAAAAGAAAATCCATACCCACCCAAATAAAATAGTACATTGACAAAAACAAAACAAAACTCCCACTTCTTCCTTCTTTCAAATCTCGATATCACCCTTCTCAGGCTCTAGGGCTGCTCTGCCGAGAAATATTGCCGAATCCACAATATCTATCTTCCTGGACCTTCTCTCCACCTTGGCAGTGCTATTAATCACCATAGCTATAAAGGCCTCAAAGTCCACCTTCTTAACCTTTAACATGTCAGGGTCCTGCTGGTGAAACACATATGCTGCAGCCAGCAGTGAAGGCCTATCCACCACCATTCAAACCCTAAACCCTTTTGACAGCTGCTGCATATGAAATGCTCTGGACAGCACTGACTTTGGACACCTCATTCTCTTTAACCCTTATCGGGTAATTGAAATATGTTGCTTTTTGGTTCCAACCACATTTGCAATATGTCACATGAGCAAAAGCTTTACAATGATCACACTGCATTGGTCTTTGGATAAATGCTCTGACTCTGTAGTTTACATACCCCAACTGCACTTGAGTAGGAAGAGACTCCGTATAAAAAAACAAAAGAACATATAGACTTAACTTTTTCACTATTCACCATACGATTCATCCGACGTGCATCAATCACTCCAGGAATATTTTTAATCTCTTCAAAATCAACTTCCCACGAGATGTCAGATATAACCCCCTTGAGGGGTGCCCTGTTCGAAAGAAACACACAACACTTCAAACTTATCAAATTGGGTGAGACGCAACAAACGTTCCTTCTGATCCGCAGAAGCACAAAAAAATCTAACCCAGCACTCTCTCCACCAGTTTGGATATCTCAAATGATTTCTTTAAGATTGGTCATCTGCTCAGCTGCTCCTCATTAACAAACCATACTCCTACTAGATATGAAGGGACATTCTCATCACTGTACACTACTTTGCTCCGTTTTCCATTCATTTGGACCAGTGGTTCCCAAACTTTTTATAGTCCCGTGCCCCTTCAAACATTCAACCTCCAGCAGAGTACCCCCTCTAGCACCAGGGTCAGCGCACTCTACAATGTTGGTTTTTGCCATCATTGTAAGCCTTTCACACTTACACTCTATGATACATGTTTTAAACATAAGAATGAGTGTGAGTTTGTCACAAACCGTCTCTTGGGAAGTGACAAAGAGCTCTTATAGGACCAGGGCACAAATAATAATATAATCAATCATTTTGCTCTTTATTTTAACATCTTACAAATAAAACCTTATTTGTTCATTGAAAATTGAGAATAACTCACCACAGGTTAATGAGAAGGGTGCGCTTGAAAGGATGTACATAACTCTGCATTGTTGGATTGTATTGGAGAGAGTCTCAGTCTTAAATAATTTTCCGCATCCACTCTCACATAGGTACGTGGTTGCAAAGGACATCCGTGTCTTCACAGCGCGATTTGCCAATGTAGGATACTCTGAGCGCAGCCCAATCCAGAAATCTGGCAGTGGCTTCTGATTAAATACAATTTTCACAGAACCGCTTGTTGCAATTTCGATGAGGCTCTCTTGTTCAGATATCGGTAAATGGACTGGAGGCAGGGCATGAAAGGGATAACAAATCCAGTTGTTTGTGTCATCCATTTCTGGAAAGTACCTGCGTAATTGCGCACCTAACTCACTCAGGTGCTTTGCTATATCACATTTGACATTGTCCGTAAGCTTGAGTTCATTTGCACACAAAAAATCATACAATGATGGAAAGACCTGTGTGTTGTACTTGTTAATGCAGACAGAGAAGGGCTCCAACTTCTTAATCATAGCCTTAATTTTGTCCCGCACATTGTAAGTAGTTACGGAGCGTCCCTGTAATCCTAGATTCACATCATTCAGGCGAGAAAAAACATCACCCAGATAGGCCAGTCGTGTGAGAAACTTGTCATCATGCAAGTGATCAGACAAGTGAAAATTATGGTCAGTAACGAAAACTTTAAGCTCGTCTCTCAATTTTAAAAAATGTGTCAATACTTTGCCCTTTGATAACGAGCGCACTTCTTCTGTCTGTTGTGAAAGCGTTAACATGGTCGCTGCCCATATCATTGCATAAAGCATAAAATACACGATTGTTCAGGGGCCTTGCTTTAACAAAGTTAACCATTTTCACTGTAGTGTCCAAAAAGTATTTAAAGCTGTCAGGCATTCCCTTGGCAGCAAGAGCCTCTCGGTGGATGCTGTAGTGTATCCAAGTGGCGTTGGGAGCAACTGCTTGCACGTGCGTTACCACACTTCACTATGTCTCCTTGTCATGGCTTTTGCGCCATCAGTACAGATATCATCATGAGCAGCAGCTACGTTTGGCTACATACGGACCATTAGTGGAATTCCTGCGAGAGAGTAACGGTTAATGTGATTGGATGTTAATTATTTGACTAGGCTACCTGTATTTGACATTGTGTTGTTATTTCGATGAACACTAGATGGTTTTATTTTTGGCAGTGAAACAAGGCTACTTAGGCAATAAAAAAAAAGCCAGTTTGGAAAATATAAATGTTTGAAAATGTGAAGAGAAAAAAAAAAGCTGGAGGAGGGGGAGGGGAGGAGAGGGGAGGGGGAGCGGGAGCGGGAGCAGGCTTGACAAGAGGAATGAAGAATTACGTTTTAGCGTCCTATTGGATGGTGTGTGTATCAAAGATAAAAAATGCACTAATAATTATAGGAAGATACAGTGTGGCAAAATAGTATTTAGTCAGCCACCAATTGTGCAAGTTCTCCCACTTAAAAAGATGAGAGATTTCCATCATAGGTACACTTC